>NW_009260073.1:1215671-1271417 GCF_000687185.1 Egretta garzetta
CGCTGCCTGTTCAGTCCTGCTCAGCATACTTCTCATTTATGACAATCTCCATTTACATCATTTATATAGATATATCATTAAGTAAGGTTAGAGAGAAGCAATGGCACCTCTTGGCTGCTCCTTGTTTCTCAAAGGTGCTTTCCCTAGAATTAAATAACACTTCTTCCTCTCTAGTATCAATTTTTTTAGGATTGCTCTGAAAGTCCTTCAACATCCCTTTTGCTGGGCCACAGTTTCTGTTGCATTCAATCAGGAAGGCATGCCCCCTTCGTGTGATTACTACGGGCAGTCTGCCATTTTCCAGCAATATTTTTCAGGATTTCATGACCTTTCCCAATGAAGTAAAAATAGAACCACAAATTGCTATCTCCGGATCAAATAACTTTGAACACATCTAGGCAACACTTCTGCCCAGTCTCTGTCTTATCTATAGCTATTACTGTGTACAGTCTCACATCCTTTCTTTTTTTAAAGAAATCAGTACTGCCAAAAATCTATCCTAAAAATACATTTGCAAGTTCAATTGCTGTAGAGGATCTCCTTTGGTAATACAAAGAAGAGTTTGCAGCAGAAAGTACAGTGTTAAAAATACTAAACTTGCTGGAAGATGCATAAAAGGCCACATGGCATAAGTAAGAGAACCTACAGGGTGATGTATCACTATTTTTTCCCTGAGATACCGGTCTCAAAGTCTCACTGTCTACTCTGGCTTGCTGAACAGACTACTTCTGGGTTAGGGCTATTCTGCTCAGTCCTTTTGCTCCCCAGAAATAAATTTTATGTATACATTATGTTATATTAAGAAGAAAGGACATAGCTTTTAGTGTAGCTATTATGAATTTCTTTGTACTGAATGGTGATTTGTTCCAATATCATAGGACAGAAAAAAAAATTTTAAAAGAGGAACATCATAATTTCACAGCAAGGACATTCACAGTTAATGCTAGTGTGCAAGTCAACTCATTCTTTCTTTATTACAGGCAACATGAAACCCCAGCATCATCAGAGATCTATCTGACTTCTTCAGTGAAGTTACACATCAGCACTACTTAAATACCATTTTTGGGATTGCTATTAGTTTCAGTGTGCATTTAATATGATCATTGACTTTGGACTGAGACAGCA
Source organism: Egretta garzetta (assembly GCF_000687185.1). Lineage (NCBI taxonomy): Eukaryota > Metazoa > Chordata > Aves > Pelecaniformes > Ardeidae > Egretta > Egretta garzetta. The sequence continues at coordinate 1,216,797 of NW_009260073.1, forward strand.
ATTTCCATTTGTTATTAGGCTCTGATAGATTTAATCACATTAATTTTCCCTGCTATTAAAAAAAATCAATTCATTCTAAAGGAAAGAAAAAGTCCCTCCTCACTTACACTAGGAGACTGATTCCAGTAATGCTTTGTACCAAAATGTCTTTTCACTATCATTAGGAATTTAACTGTTGCATAATAAAACTTTTATACAGGACACACAAATTTTGTTTATTTAATTATCTTAGCTGGATTATTGACAAAGCAGAAATTAGAGATGAATCAAGGACACCTAAAAGGAACTGGCCAGGAAGCCAAGGGATAAGATTTAACTCTTGTAGTCTACTTGAGAGGGAAACAGTCCAGATTAGCAAGATGAGCAGTTGCCTTCCAGAATGCAGAAATGTCAAGCAAACAACAGATTAGACGTGATCTCAAAACTTTATGTAATTCCCTAGCCAAGGAGTAATGAGTCTGTGTGAAGTTATTCTCTCCTGGCTCAGGCCAGGAAGGTAGCCATTTCTTTTTATTTTCTTTCAGTAAGGGAAACCGCAGATCTCTGTGAAGAACTCAAGGCTCTTTGGTATAAAGGAAAGAAAATTACTGAAGACTTTCCATAAGGGAAAGAAAAGTTAGCAGTCACAGCAAAATGTAGCGAAGAGCCTTCCAGGGCTGCAGAGAGGCTGTGCCTCTGAGAACACACTGGAGGAGAAAACAGTTTGCAAATTCCCCTTGTCCTTGAGATGAGATAAATATGGGCAGAAGAGAAGTGGTGAAGAATCTGTCCTTTGTGCAGTGACTGAAAGGCTATAAAGCATCCAGCCAAACATATAAGAAATGTTTGAAACAGCATGATTCTAGGACAATAATTTATTGGTTCTTTCAAACCTGTCTTGGATGTAGCAAAAAAATAAAATTAAATTACTGATCTGAACGTATGCGGGTTTTATTTGTGGTTATTTTAAAGATATCAGCGGAACACACAGAGCTTCTGCTTGTTATGGGCAGGCACTCTGCCTATTAAAATTTTACTTGACATGCTAAATTTCACTAATTTAAGTGCTGAATTGGTATAATCTTTCTCATGTGTAAGAATTGTCATTGAGACCATTACTAGGTGGAGTGTTATTGGAGAGTGCTAGCGGTAAGTGGCTGAACATGGGACCTCGTAGGAAGGGTTGTCCTACAACATTCCACTGTGAATACATGTGGGCCAGGATAAATCACCCTGACTGTGCTTGCTGAATTCAAGCACTGCAAGAATACAAGTTTTCCAAGTTACCTCCTTGATTTTGAGACAAAAAGAGAAGTTAATCAATTCAGTCACAACAGAGGCTGAGTTGTGTCCTGATCCTCAAGAAAAATCTGTAAAACCCCTTATGAAGACAAACTTGTAATTTAAAATTTGTAACTCTACTGGACACCAAAACTATCAAGACACAAGTAATACTGTGTTCATGCCACATTATATTACCCCTTGTTCCTGCCTGTGTCCATAGCAGGCTATGTGCTACTTGTCCCTCTCTCACCCCTGAGAGATAACTACCTTTATCATCACACCCTTTCCTATTCCCACTCCTTCACCTCCTGATACTGCCTACAATCTTCAGAAATCAGATACCTCCGAACTGATGCATAATCTAAATAAACCTGAATAAATCGGCTTCGACTCATATTTAGCTGTGAAATCAGTTGCTTTTTTTTTTTTTTTTCAAACCTAAAGAAGGAGCTGTGTGTTGAAAACCTTCCCCTTTTTATGAGATACAAATTACGTAAAAAATGCAAACTCTCCCTCTAGGCTTCTGCTGCTCATATCTTTAGACTGTACAGCAGAGCACATGTTCATTACATTAAGGCTATACTGACAACAAGCATGTGTTAGGCAGATGACAAACCATGTCTCAGAGGGCAATCTCTACCCCGCGTGGTGTCGCACTTTCAGACCACCGTCAGGGCAGACCTTGTGTCTGATGTTGAGGGTAACATTGGAGCGATCCCCAAAAGTCAGGCTGGACGTGCTCATAATGTTCTGATGGTGAGGCACTCGGCGTCTTTCACTAAGTAGATCAGTCATTAAAAATCAGCAGTCCCTGAACAGCTCTTAGCATAGGAGAACAAAAGAATAAGAAAATCTGAGTTTTATCCAGCTGCTCTACTGGGATCTAGGGTTTGAAGTAAAGGAATTTTCCCAGAAGTGAAAGGAGTTTGCAAATTCAGGTGTTATTTCTGGTTTATAGCATCTAAAATCGTTGGAGCAGGAGTCAGAGAAGAACATAACTGTTACTTGAAAAAAATTAAAGAGATATACACATACACACACCCCTCTGTAGAGGTATGAACACTAGATTATATTCTATACTATATGACCTAAGTTAATAGAATCAATTTATCTGTGCTTGCTAGGCTATTGATCATTTAGGTATTAGAATACCTTAAACAAGTTCACCTTAGCTTTTTTTATTTCACACTACACTATACTGACAGAGTAGACATCTCTCTCCAGCATATAATGTCATTACTAGACATCTGTTCATTACTAAATATAAACGCTGCTACTGATTAAATGTCTATTTTGTATAGACAACAATGTTTTTCAGCAGTTTTTCTGGAATGAAGAAGTTGGTACCGAGAAAATGTAACTGAAGACATCCAGTCTCTCACAGAATACTTAAGACAGTTTTTAAATGCCCTTTGTATTTTTAGGTGTGAACAGAAATGTTTGTATCTTTTTTGAAATACTTTGTATTTAGCTATAGGTCTATACACACTCACCAGTAAGAATTTCTAAGCTCAAAACAGATCCTATAAAGCAAAAGCCTAAAAGTTACTTCAAACCTGTAACAAAAAATCATGGTAATCATGTTTGGGTTCAGTAACACAACAGGTAGTTAAGTTTATTTTGTGAAATACAGAAGCATAATCTAAGATCTGATGTGTTTTCCTAGTTATGGCACAGATTTTGGCCAATTCATGGAAGTACATTAGGAGCCGTAGCAATAGGTGCTACAGCATCCGAGACACCTACTTGCTGGAGGTTGGAGGCTGGAGAAGGCATGGTTGTACATGGGGCATAAGGCGATATTCAAAACCTCTGCTGAAGTGCTGCAGTCTTTCATCATGTCTCCTGCAGGGCTGAAGGTGCTAATGAAGAATGTGAACTGGTCTGGTCCAGTAACACCTAGAGCAAGTTGTAAGTATTGTGCCAGGAAAGGGTTATTCCAAGCACAGCTTTGGGCCTGCCTCTGGGAATTTTGCAATAAAAATCAGGATGCCTCATGGCACCATGTGACTAGCAAAGAAAATTGCTGCAGACAATGGGACAAGGATTTTTATTATTTTCTTCAGAAACAAAGGAAGGAAAATAGGCCTTTATGATTCTGAGTGTTGCTTTTAGCTATGTGAGTTTTTAGCCACTTGTCACTTGTGGTCAATACTACTTCCGTTTTTTCACAATCTCCCTTCAAATGAAATAAAACATTCTGAACAGATTGCACATATATCAAGCTCTAGAAAAAAAGCGCATGAGAATAGGAAGGTAAAAAGTAATTAGCCAATAATCTTAATTTGGTTGATTTCATTTAATGGCAAAACACATAAACTATTTCATCCATGAAGGGTGGTTGTTATTTTTCCTTCAATTAAATGAAGTATCCAGCTAATGCATGTGTCATCATTAAGCTCTTTTTCTTGCAATCAAGGTAATAGTAGTCCTTCATGGATAAGTGTGATGGGCTGACCTTGGCTGGACGCCAAGTGCCACCAAGCCGCTCTATCAGTCCGCTCTTCAACGGGACAGGTGGGGGGAGAATGAGATGGAAAAGAAAGCAAGCTCATGGGTCAAGATAAAGGCAGTTTAATAAAAAGCAAAAGCAAAGGCCGCGCATGGTAGCAAAGAGAAAACAAGATTTTATTCTCTACTTCCCATTAGCAGGCGATGTCCAGGCACTTCCCGGGAAGCAGGGCTTCAGTACGCATAGCGGTTGCTCCAGAAGACAAAACATCATAAAAAACAAATGCACCCCCTTCCTCCTCCTTTCCTTTAGCTTTTATATCTGAGCCAACATCATATGGTATGGAATATCCTGTTGGTCCTTGATGCTGTGCGAGTGCTGCTCAGCAGTAGCCAAAGCACTGGTGTGTTATCAGCACCTTCCTATGTACCAGCGGAAAGCACAGCACTATGAGGGCTGCTGTGAGGCAAATTAGCTCCATCCCAGCCCAACCCAATACACCAGGCAATAGAAACAGCACTTAAAAAATCTCTGTGTGAAATGACAAAATATTTACAGCCAGTTTTTATTGCAGTTCACGGAAGAAAAAAGTATCAAAAGTAACAAAGTGCAAATGCTCAAAACTGAAAAAGTTTTCCAAAAACTTGTGATGACATCTCTTAGTATGAAACATAAATCCTTGCTTCTGGAGACATGATATGATCCTTTTGAGCTATCATATAAAAAACCACTCAGAATGCAATGACTGCTGAAAATATTAATCGAATTTTAATGCCAGAGAATCAAATGCTGATAAAGATAAAAAAATGTTACCAAACTTGCTAGCAGCATGTCACTATTGATGCTGATCTCTAATGAACGGTGATGACACAGTGAATCTGCCGCTCAGTGTCAAGTAGCAAACTTACTACAGAAAGCGCAAATTTTTTATTTACTTTACAACATATTTGATTTTTATACACAATCAGTTTTTAAAAGTTAAACCTGACATGTTATAGCTATGACTACCATTTTAATTATTTATAGGTATCTAATAACACCAAGGAATAAAAGAAGGAAAGTCAGAAATTGATAGTTTTTCAGATATAAAGCTTTCGGAAAAACTCTATACTTAAAAAAGGGGGGGAAGTACTTGAAAGAAATTGTTTAGGGGGAGAAGACTTAGTGTGTTCCAATATCTGCCTGATAACATCTACATGAGCCTGGGCATCAGCAAAGATTTCTTTTGTCTGGAGATTCAGATTAATTTTCTCTCCCTCAGTGCCTCTGAGGCAAGCAGGGATGTTAAAAGAGAGATGTTGAATCTGATTTACCATTCAGAATTGCTGTGCTGATCTTCGCTGTTTATGAAATACTTCCAGACTCACAGCCAGGAAGTCCTTTATCAGTTTGTAATTATTACTGTTATTATCAATATGAAATGCCATGTTGGGAAAAAAGTGCTTTGGGGATTTAGTAAAACTCTTGAAAATAAAGCGCACTATGAAGTTAAACCAGAAAACAAAAAAACAACCAACCAACCAACCAAAAAAACCCTATTACCTGCTTTGGCTTGATGCTGTTTCTCTGCAGGTGTACATGGGATGAAGGCAGTTGGACGAAGGTGGCTGTCAGGAGGAGTGAAGGACAAAGGCCGACACCAGCTGAGGATTTAGGAGAACAGGGTGGAATAAATTACTTCTATTAAGCAGGACGGATAAACACTTTTATGGGGAGAAGATGAAATGAGTGAATCTGGGATCAAATTCTAAAGCCAAGTTAAAGTATAGCAAGGTATTCTGAACCAAAAGCTATAGTACAACAAAGACAGATGGTAGGAAAGCTCCAAGACAGGCCAACAGGATTTGTGGCTAGGCCCTGAGGCTATAAATCCTACATTAAGGAGATATACCAAGTTGGCTGAAGGTAAGCATAAAGTGCAGCATGACATATTTGGCATTAGTGAGCATTAGATGCTCTACAAGAAGTATAGGCTGCAATAGGAAAGACTTATTGCCATCGTAGACCTGATAAAGGAGTGGACAATAAATGTGGAGAAATATTACAGGGTTTTTCGAACCATATTGCTCATGAAGTATGTCCCAGAAGATCAGATATGGTGGCTATAAAAAGAGGAGAGGATTTTATTGTTAACTATTCTTTGATACAGGATGTGAACATTTTGTTGGGAATGTGAGAAAAGACTGATAAATTTAGGATTATTATGTCCCAAACTGGTAAAAGAATGCGGGACATGGAAAAAGGCAATGCAGCAGCCATCATCTAGGTGCACTGTGTGGACTGTTGGGGGTATTGCAAGAATACGACATCAAATAGCAAGGACCCCTGTTGTGAAACTCTGCATCCTGCAGAAAGCGCATCAATGGGTCTCTCTAAAGCACTGAGGAAGAGGACTGCAGACTGAATTTTCTGATATGTTTGTCTGTAATCTTGCTTCAGTTATTTTTGCTTCTCCTGAGATCATAACTGATGGAGGGAAAGTAATAAAAATAATAATAATAATAATAATAATAATAATAATAATAATCTACAAATGCTTAAAAGTACAGTTCTGTTGTTTGATAGTATTCAGTAAATTTTATTCTGTGATTATGATGAAAGGGAAAACTTACCAGCACGGGTTATTACCATCAAGCTGTAATGAGAGGCAGCAGGATTTTCCTATAATACTAAAAGCAATGATTGCAATGTCTCAAATATATAAGTAATGATGATGACTGTTTATTATTTTTGTGCTTATATTTAACAAAAAAAAAATTACAAGCTTTTAATGAGTTCTTTAATTTTGCAGACTGAGGTATTGATCTTAAGTCCTGTCTGTCTGATTAGACCTCTGAGACAGGATAAAGCACTCATTACCAGTGCAGCTCTATTAATGCATAAGATTTAATATAAATATATCATCCCACATGGCTGGAGGCTTTTTGTTGGAGTGCAACATCTCTGTCCTACTGTGTGCTATTCCCACTTGTCATAGGATGGGGAAAATTAATGTGCAAATGGGATCTGGGGGTAAAACAGAGTCTAGATGTTGTTCAGAGTCTCAGACATTGGCCCAGATCAGGGGCAGAGCCCCAAACAGAAGTAGCAGTATGAAGTTGGTACTGGGAGGTAGCTCAGACAGTACTCAGGCTTAGATGGTGCTTCATAGAGTTGTCATCCTCACTCATTTATAATCTACCAGACTTGAGATCAGAAATTCATTTCTCCTGTATCTGCCAGACAAGAATGCATCCACCAGACTTAATACTATAAAGTAAAATAGCCACTTTTAAGTGGTAATTTGATGAGTGTGAACATTTAAATGATGGCATTTGATGATTTTGTCTTGATCGTTTTTTGCCCACTTTGAACAGATCACGATCAATAATAAAAATAACAACCTGTAGTCAACCCTTCTGACTGGTCATGTAACCCTTGCTTGTTTTGTGTAGTCACAGCAAGTTTTTTTTAATCCAGGTCAAAATATAACTCTCTGTCAGATACCAGAGGACATTACCCTGCAGCATATTTCTTTTATATGCTTTCAAATTTCAGGTCGCTAAAGGACAACAATTTTTGTTGTACTTAATGTCTGATTGTTGAGGTTTTTTTCTTTTAAATAAGTCTTTATTTTCAATAAGATGATTGTTCCATCAGTGGAAAAATTTTGAGGACTCAAAGAGAGACAGAGTCTTATTGCAGTGCGTTTTTTCTTGAGTGGAAAACTTATTGGATTTCATAAATCTTTTAACTCATTCAAAATCAATTTTTCAAAGTAGAGCTGATAAGCTAGAAGAAGCTTAAACTGCAAGGTTTTTTTCACAGCCATTTCCTTCTCATGCAATTATTTCCTGATTCATCACCTCTAAGCAAATTAATGCAAGAAGAAAGAAAAATAGGATTAAACATAAAGATTTATTTCTAATAATTTTTAATTTTCAAATTATTGTTGGATTACAATATCCCTTACTATCATCTCTAAATTATTTAAAGTAAGCTAAGCAATCTAAATTCTTCTCCTTACTAAATTATTTAGGGCATAAATGTTTCCTGGCAAATGCTTTTGTGGTTAAATAATGTATCTCAGGCTAAGTGAATAAAATTCATTTTAATGTAATAATACAAAGGCAATAGCTAGGAAAATAGCTGAAGTGTCTTCCATTACGTATTTACTTATGAAAATTGTAAAACTCAGCTCACTAAAACTCTTTTCTTGTTTTCATTAATAAAAAAACAAAACTCTTAAGAATTTGTTGCTATGTTTTTCAGGTGACTCTGAAGTCAAAAGTAGTAAGTTTTCTTCCAATACATGTTTACTTACAGCAGATCTCACTTCTCTTGTTTCAAGTCCTATCAGGTTCTTTTCATTCACGATTACGAGTTCCCAGGTGTGGCAAATGAACTCAGAGAGTGAGTGAAGTTCTTGGAAGGCCTCGAGACACATATCCTTATTTCAAAAGAGATGTTTATGCTACACACTACATGGCGTTAATTCAGCAACTGTATTTCACAGTACACCTCTTGTGAAGGGATGATATGCTAGACCCAAGCAAACAAGCATTTAAATCATTAGGACAATTCTCTTTGACTTGAAAGGACTGTGTTTGAGATCAGCAAACTTTAGGATCAAGTATGGAGGTCAGTAAACTCTATGTCTGATACCATTTTTAGATATGAATTAAAAGGCCAAGCTCGTCTATGCAGCATTACCTGCAGAAACTCTTCTCATTCCAAATTAATATAAAATATTTTATTACAGTAGGCTGCTGACAGCTAAGACCATCTATCTGGTTTTATACATCTTTAGAAATAGTACAGCAAGGAAACAACCAGAGATTGAATGGAAATCAACTCCCAGGCGCACTATTTCTTATTAAAAATGGCTGGACTTTTCCCACTGGAAAAGATGTCCATTGGTGTATTAAAAGACTAAGTTACTCCTCAACATGGCAAAACCAAAAACATTTATTAAATAGTGTAATATTAAATAAAATTCATAATCTCTAGGCTCTTAAACAGTGCAAGGGAGAAATGCATTATTCTGAAATATCCCAATGTTATTACAAAGAAAACAAAGTGAGGGGGGTGACAGCCCTGCTTAAAGGGGTCCTCTCTATTTAGACTATCAAATTTACTTACACTCTACTCTTATGAACATTAAAACTTTTTACAGAGACCAGTCACAAGCTCAGAGTCCGTCCTGAGACTACATAAAATGAAAGTACATGTAGGTTTCTCAATGTGTGATCTTCTGTTGAAATTTAAGATATGATTATTTTATTCAGTATGACTTTTTTTTTACTTGGAAAAAAGTGCCAATGCTTTAAGGATGTGGATCCGTTTCTTAAAATTCATCAGATCAGTATTAACAGGAAGAGAAGAAAAAGGTTTTAGATCAAAACTTGTAGAGGAAAACCTGCTATTGTAGCCTTGAAGCCAAACTTCAGGCAAGCAGGGAGAAAAAAAAGCTCAAAAGAAGCTCCCAGTCATGATCTATTCGCTGAAAATTCACATACACAGCTTCTCAGAGTACTTGTTCATCTCAGATGGGTCTGAACTCACATGAGTGAAGGCGTATAAATGCTGAAGAGGCATTGGACTTCTGCAGAGATCTTGTGCCAGGTAAGAATTCAGTTGCTAGTCCCTACCACATTGGCATTTGATTTTGTTTTAGAATGTACTCATATACTTCTTTCTCTGCCTCACAGTGGGCAGTTGTTTCCTTTCTAAAAATTACCCAGAAAATGTTATCCATAGCAGTCTAGTATTTTCTATCTTACTCTGCCTCCTTTCCATTTGTAAAAAAAATTTTTTTAAGTTTCTCTAGTTAGGCAAAGTTAGTTCAAAAGTTTTCACCTTTCAAAATTGTCATGAGGTCATGAAAGGAGGTATATTCCGCGGGTCATTACATACTGCAACATCATATTTGTCTAGCCAGTTATTTAGAGTGATCCATACAATTCCTAGAGCAATAGTCACTGAGTCTTTGTTGCTTATGTCTGAAATGTCAGTCAGTGGGAGCCTTTGCCACAGGAGGGCCTGTATTTATCCATGACGTTTCCAGTACGCAAGACCTCAGATGGACCTGATGTGTAAGCCAGCTCCCTGCAGCATTTCAGTTTCTACTTTTCAGCTCTCTTTCATGAAAGTCACCAGTTGCTAGAGCCCATGAAAAAAGGAAATGAAAAATTAAATTTATAGAAAAATCAGAGAACGAGTTGCATCTAGGAGAACCTGCTTTAGCAGGGGGATTGGACTAGATGGTCTCCCAAGGTCCCTTCCAACCCTTGCGATTCTGTGATTCTGTGATGTCATGTCCTGGGACGTGAGTCCTGGTAAAGCTGAGCCACCTGATGGCTGTAGCATATGTAGCCCACTAAAAAGTACTCTGCGAGCTACAGGGCTGAGAACTCCAAACCATTCTCTTTCTCAGGATCAAAAAGAGTATTTTGCAAAGCAAACAGCCTAAGGATTACCTCGCTCTCTGATACTTGCTCTGCAGACAGCCTAAGGATTACCTTGCTCTCTGATACTTGCCCTCATGTATGTTAATATGCTGAGCTGTCAGCCAGAGGACATCTACTTGGATCCTTAGCTCAGAGGGGCAATGAGGGCTGGAAACAAGAGGAGCAGAGCTTGAATGCACTGAGAAATAGATAATTTCCTGTACAAAGATGCAGCTGAATGAGTCTTATTTGTCATATCAGAGGAGATCACTGCGAACTCCGTGAAAGTAAAGAGGCAATGCTGGTATAAATCAGAACAGAGCTGCATTCCATGTCTGCTCTCTCCCTAAGACTGGCTTAAAAGTTGTGTTACTAGCTGTCTGATACATCTCTTAAACCAGAAAGCGTCATACCCCTGACCTGGCTCCTGGGTTTGCCTTAGTAATGTTGTCATTCTGTCACCTTCAGTGCTTCTAGGATGGTTGGAGCGAGCTGAGAAGCCAGACCCAAAACCCTAGCAAAGATGGTAAAACATGCAGTAAAAACATCTTCTTGCAAAAAAAATTTTGGTTTGTTTTGTTTTTCATTCAGGCTGCTGCAAGGAAAATATAGCTGAAGATAAAAAGCTGGTAATTCAGTTGACAACAGAGGAAAAAAGCACTTTTCTAGTACAGCAAAATTGTCATAGATTTCTTGAAAATATATAGTGGTGCAGACTGCTCTATTTGTGAGCATTACGTGTCCTGTGTTTTATTATCTTCTCATCTCCCATAAAAAGCCTCTGAAAAAAAAATTCTACAAAACGTGACCTTTTGCTTTCATCACTTCTCCTTCTAAAAAGAAAACTAAGGAGGTTTTGCTACATCTTTGCTCATAGCAGTTAAGTGCCTCTGTTAGAAGGGTCGTGCCTAGGCTAGGACAGTCTAGGTTTCTTGCATGGCCCCTGGACATAAATCAGGAAAGAAACTGAATTTAACGTATTTGTCTCACTCTGAAGAGAAGTAATTTTCTGATTGCCTGAGAGGGGGGAAAATCAGCTTCAAACCCTTATTCCAGATCGATGAAGAATTCAGTTTCACTGAAAATATTTAACATACTTTGACGGGTTGTAGTAATTTGGTCACATAGTGCTTCAGTGGAAGAATGGTGATATGGACTATTTCATCAAGCAAAATGTCTTCTCTGGGTTGAAGACTGTGGAATTACAGTATCACAGATACATTGGCATTTTCTTCAATAGTCATTTCCCTCAAGGGCAAGTTTGCTTTTGCCATCTTAAGTGTGGTATTCACTACTCACTCCCTAGATCTGTAGCATGTTAACAACTGCAAAAAAAGAAGTAATTTTTCATGCACCAGAAATTATGACATTCTAAGCATCCATATTCTGCTTTATGCTATATTTCATTCCTTATCACACCAGTCTAGACTGCAATATTAGCCAGAAATAGAGGTTACATGACAGTATTAAATAAAAGAAGGGAACTGTGTTTTCTTTTTTTTTCTTCTTACCCATACAGTAATAAGCTAAGCACATCTGCAATTCAGTTTTGTATCTATCTGGGGTGCTGCTAAGCATTGCAGATGGCCTCTGTAGAAAATTTAATCTCTCTCATGTTATGCAGAAGATCCAGACGATCCCTCTGAGCCTCACTGTAGAAACTATAGGAGCAGAAGGATCTTACAAGCACGTTCAAGCCTGTGCATTCAATAGCTCATAAAATATGCATAAAGTCCTTTAGATTCCAATGTTCAAGAAGATAGATTAGCCCAACTTATCCAACTCTTCAGCACCAGCTACCACTTCTAAATATAGCAAGTGGAAGGGAGGGGAAGAAAGCTTGTTTTCTGTTGATTCAAGTGAGGGAAATAAGGCATCAGGAAACACACATGTTACCAGAAGGGGCTTTTTCGCAGGCCATGCTTTGTACAGCTGTAGCTATCCCGCTTCATACCACAGCTGTGCAGTGCCCAAAACACTGAAAGGAAAGCAGAGGTTCCCATCACAGACAAATTAAGCAAGGTTGTATGGGAAGAGGGAAGGGAAATGGGGACCCCACCAGAGTAAGCAGCCTCCAGCAGAGCCACCTGTGCTTACCCAAACCCCAACCAGCACAGCTTTACAAGGAACGAGGCAACAAGCAAAAAGTGACATGGCTTAACACTTGCTAAAGCAGTTTGGGCAGGATGAAATGCCGACCATGGAAGCCTTTTCTAGCCAATACCAATTTCAACAAGCTCTTAAACCTCTGTATTGCTGGTGCCAGTACAGACTGAGAGCAGCAGCAGAAGGAAGCTGTGCAATGTCAGCGTAAGCAGAAGGAAGTGGCCCACTAAAGTACCCTGTTAAAAAGTACTCTGTGGTAGTGCATGAATGCTAACACATTTTCAAACTGGAGTATATCCAATGTGGAGAGCCCACAGGCCATTCAGAGTAACCACTGACTAAGTCTCTTGTGCTTGTGTTGGGGAAACCCACCAAAAATCACAGAGGTATCTACAGTGCTGGAGTTGTCTGGGCATAGACCAGTGGCCCTAAAGCACTCACACCAGGCTAGCCCTTGAACCATAACAGTTACTAAGCTGAAAAAGCAGAAGTCTCATCTAACACTGACTTTCTATGTAATTTATAAAGCTATCTGGTGTTCTCACTTGATCACTGTGAGATCTACAGTGATATGGAGGATGAGAAAGCTCTGAGTACAACAGTGGTTATCAACATCTGTGATGTTAAATGTTTATGTAACTTTGTCTAACAACATGAATTTAGTACTGAACACAAAGCAGTCCTAAAAGAGAAAGCTGATTCATGGAACTTTTAAGAAATGTTTCTGTTCCTCTGTTGCCACTTAGAATTCAGGCCAGAATTCGGGATTTTCAGGGATGTGCTAAGCGGCATAGTCTTGGGCTAGTCCACATCACAAAATGTTTATTCTCACTAATTTTTTTTAAACTGCAGCTACTCAATAATCTCAAGGTTGAGTTTCATTCTCACGTAATCTTGGGGGCATGACTCAGAACTCTGTGAGCAGAAACACATGTTATTGCTGATGATCCCCGAGAAAAGAAGGGAAGACGTCACATCCAAAGGGTTGATAACACAGTAAGTTTTGCAGGCTAAAAATATCTCTATAAAGAATGTAGAAAAATATATTTCAGAGTTCATGTTACGGCCAGTGACCTGAGTTTAAATGTTTCCAATGATCAAACCAGAAGTATACTACAAATGAATTTTTATTGACTGAATTGGATAAACACATTAAATTTTAAAAAATCATATTACAAACTGGTGGAGTACCATAAAATCAGTTTGTACATGTGGAGATGCCGTTCTTAGCCCGCACAGCTCCTGCAGCGCTGTAGCCCATTCTCATTGCAAGCGGTACATTTGAGGGCTTTGAATGAGTCCGTAAAGCAATTCCGAAACACAGACATCTTGCTCCCATGGCACGCTGAGCACGGCAGGAAACCAAAGCCCCCGCAAGAGGGGCACTCCTGAGGGTGCTGGACTCTCTGCTCAAAGAAGAAAGTGAGAAAGACAAAAATGTTACCTCATCAACCACCATAAATTCTAGGAAAATGGGGGCTCCAGGACAGCTGAGAATACACATTCTGGTTCCCATCTTGAGCAATATCCACTGCCCCATCCCAAAATATACCACCATGGGAGAAGACCATTATGTCTGCCTTTTCCTTTGGTCAGATCCACATGCAATGGTCACAGAGGCTCACTGCAGGTTCATCAGTCATGTTATATCTTAAAATCACAGAATCATAGAATTGTTTAGGTTGGAAAAGACCTTTAAGATCATCAAGTCCAACTGTTAACCTAACACTGCCAAGTCCACCACTAAACCATGTCCCTAAGCACCTTGTCTACACATCTTTTAAATACCTCCAGGGGTGGGGACTCGACCACTTCCCTGGGCAGCCCCTTCCAATGCTTGTCAACCCTTTCTGTGAAAAAAAATTTAGTAGCCTGTGTTTATACTTGCCAAAATAACAAGTTAAATGACAGCTTGCATACATTAATCTGATGTAGCTTTAGGTCTAGATCAATTCTAGGAGGTATTGCAATTGATTGAATCTAAACTCCAGGCAGTTTATGTTGGCATCATATTTTCCATGCTGTGTGTTAAGATATTATGACTTAACATTTGCGTGCTTGTGCTGAACATGTTGTTCCTATTACAGTTAAAGTTGATCATATCAAAAAGCAATTCATAGCTTCTGACAAGTAGTGCTTGAGGAAATAAGTGGCCTATTCAAATTTAAGGATGTAGAATGCTGAAACTTTAAGTGCAAAAAGAGAAATATCATCGATATTCAACAGTTATACCTGGAGAAAATTGCTGCAAGCAAGGCTTGGGCTTCCTCAATTGCCCTAAATTCCTGAGTAAAACAATAACTTTACTTTTTTTTTTTTTTTATTAAAGACAATGGAGAACACAGGAAGAAATTTCAAAAACGTTTTTAAGTTTCACTTGGTGAAAATGTTTGTAATTTGTTTAATGACTGCCTTAAAGTTCTATATCAAAGAAATGAAAGGTGCACCACGTTGGGTACTTACCATAGCACAGATACAAGGCTTTAACATTGCGCTGCTGAATAAGGGCTTTACAGATTTATTTACAAAGGAAGAACAGTAATCAATAAAATTTCTGCTGGTGTTGGTCTGAGGAATTATGCATCACTAAAAAAATTAGTCACAAATTATTACCAGAGTATACTAAAATATGTACAGATAACGTAGTCCTTCTTGTAGCTTCAACAAGAAAACAGAAGAGATTTCTGCAAAGCCATTAATAATAGCACTCATCTATTGACAACTCAGACGAACATGCAAAAAAGGCACTTTTTCTTTTTGTTCTGTAGCTCATAAACTCACCATTCTTTGCCACTGGGAAAACAACTCCTATTACTATTAATTTCTCCAGGGACAATATTTGGAAGTATGTAATGTAAAATGAGCATTCTTTTTATCTCAGGTGTGTCCACATCTTTCATAATTTATGATGGCAGCTTACCTCATTGGAAATTATTGCAAATAATCTCAACACTTTAAATCTTTACATTCATTATTGTTTGTTAGGTATGTAAATATCTTATCTTTCCATGTAATTAAGAGAGCGAATAAAAAACAAATGCAAAATCGCTTTAGCTCAGTTCCTTGAACAATGGCCATTTCCTTCCTGAATGTATGACGTTTTGTGTAACCACTTTCTGCATCTTTGGTAATGCAGAAACCTGACTGCCCCTTGCAATTGTAGCAAAGCTATCTTTGCAATACAAAAAAAACCCCAAAACCCACCAGGCAACAATGTGTTTGAAGCAGTGTTTGTTTACAGTAAGCAGTTACCTTGGTCTGCTGGAGTCTGGCATTGTTTCTCTTTACATGTACTTTCTGTCCCAAGATTAGGACACCCATTGAGCTAGATAATAACATTATAGGACCCCCCAAAGCAGGAAAAATGAAAAATGTTAAGGAGCTGTATTAGCTAACCTTTCTAGTCAGATAACAAGAGTGCTGCATGCTTTAATCATCTCTATATATTTGTTTAATAGTTTCTGGTTAGCTATTCAAATGGTTCAACATGGCCAGCGGGTTCTTCTGCATTTTATGCACTGAGTCATGAGGCAAGGAGGCTTGTGTTGGGTTAAGGAACAGGCCAAACAAATGCAGAAGGTACCACCTGCACCGCAAAGGGATGAGGCAGTTCACGATTTACTGGGTAGTATTAAATCCACCTCCTGAATGAGCCAGAGGTGAATAACCCTTGGGCTCAGGCTGACTAGAACTTTTGGAGGAGTTCAGGGAGGAGACTGGCTGCAAGAAACTAGCACACTTCACGCACAGAGGTACTCGTGTGATAAACTCAAAAGATGTATGGTGTACAAAGAGTTACTGAAAGCATGTTAGGAAAACAGATGCTGTAGTTTGACTAAATGCAGAAAGAAAAACCTGGGGGCTAAACCAACTAGATGTATCTTTCTTTTGCTCTTTCATCAGTGTTTTTTATAAATATCATACCCTCATTATCTATTTTTAATGTTGATGTTACAGGCTTCTGAAGTTTATGTGTTATCTTAATTTGGTTAGGGCTGATTTCAAAATAATAAGATAATTAATAGCAATACGTTTCTTTTCTAAGGACACAGCTATCCATATAACCCAGACGCTTTGACACACATCTCCCCAAAATGTTCTTCGATGCAGGTTATCCAAAGGAAAATAGAAAATGCCTTGAGCAGCCAGTAGCACAAGACCAGCAGAAAAGTGATGACCAGTAGACATCCTAGCTTACCACAAAGCTGTGGGAGCAGACCCACACTTCGAGTGTCCTCAGGGAGCGTCCATCAACTGTTCACAATAAAAGGCAAACTTGCCCCAGAGAACTTCAACAGACACAGCAAACTGAGAGCTGGAGAAAGGTATGATAACCTGTAATCTGAAATGTGTGAGAACTGGTGCAATTGGAAACTTCCAGCATTTGTCCAGATTTTGTTGATGTCCAGCTTTAGGCCTGGCCAGACTGCAGGTGTGCAGGTTCCCAAGGTGTTCACTGCGGTACACAGAGAACTGGCGCAGCATCCACACAGGAGGCCTGACTCCTCCAGGGCATGGTGAAGGTTAAATACCAAAGATGATGTCAAAAGTTATGGGAAAGGGAAAATGACCTGCTTTTCCTTCTGTGGCAAAACCAACAGAAAATAGAGGGGGGCTTTTTGGTTTGATGTTATTGCCATTCACATTTTCTCAAACTATGATACTATGATATCATCCATTCAAAGAGAAAAACAAACAAAAAAAAACATTTGGGATCACCAGTTTTCAACAGAAGGAAAGGAACTGGTAAAAAATAATCTTCTCAATTACAAATATTCAATGTACGTTCCTTATATTTATTTGCAGAAATACAATTACCTCAATTTTGGTTAAGAGATCCTGCAGTTCCCCAGATTCATTCATTAGCAAAATTTTCTCAGCACCCTATTAGTAAGAAGAAGAAGAGAAAAAGGTCAGCCAGTTTAGCATGAAAAAACAGAGATGATCAGAAGATGTGGTCTTGAAAATTTAAACAGGCTGAGGACAAATTTGACTCACATTAAGTATTTTGTAATTAGGTCAACCTTAGGAAAGTTAGAAGGAGAGGAGAATCTAACCACAGTTCTGATAGAAGTGCCTGTGGTTCGTCACCAAGTGTTGTATCACATTGCCTTTTTGTAAAAGGTGACACAGCTTGGAAATTCTGGTTGTGTTCACTTTATTTTACAGGGTGTGCTTCCTGACAGAATAAAAAATATGTCTAGTTACTGTGTCAAAAATTACAATTATATAAATATACAACACATGAGAGAATGCAGCAAAATGAGAGGAAGAAATTGTATTTCAAATATTCTGGCAGTTGAGCATTGAATTAAGACATAATATGCCTAATGTATAACACAAGGAGAAAAAGGGTAATGAAAATACTGTAACAACATTAAAGTCAGACACAACAATGAATAATAATAATTTAGTCTGAGTACATCAGGCCTCTGAGGGGTTCTGTGATCTGAACCGAGGCAGTACTGAAGTGGTTTTTCTTTCTTCGTTCTGAAAGTAAATGCTAAAAGATTATTGCAGGCAAAATGAAAGTGTCAAAGATGATGTAAAACTTTTTTTTCCCCTTTTCTTCTAATTAGAGGGCCACATTTGAATGCTTACACTTCACTTATGTAACCACAGTCACTGAATACTAAATATTACCAAACACCTACAGACACTTTTCATCAGTGGGTCACAAGAAACTGAGAAAAGTTGAAGAAACTGCGGCACAGACAGAGGTAACTGCACAGCTCTTACTCGCTGCTAAGGGTGATTGGACACATCTAGACTGGGTGGCGGGTTCATGCCGTCGCGATGCCCCAGTTTGCTAGTCCCTGCATGCCTAGGCTGTTGAATTTCACCTTTGGATTTCCTTCCAGCATGAGCTGGGAGGTGTGGTGGGATGCTAGCACAGGGCTGAGACTGGCCATTACTTTGAGCTGCCCACAGTCAGTCACAGGGGCTCTCAGCCCCAGCTCACCACCAGCACTGCTCTCCCTGTTACTGGGAGGTACAGGAAAGGCTGCTGGGGAGCACAGGAAACACATATGGGCTAGTTATGTACATGCTAGTGTCCAACTGTTCGCAGTGCTTAGCTGAGGACTGCAGAGGGTACAAGTGTGTAGCCAAAAGCCAACTAAGGGCCACCAAAACGTTGCAAAGGCTTTTGTATGTCCCCCTGCTAAGGTCAGTTTCCCCACGCAAAGTCTTTTTGCTCTGGCTTTGTACAAAAACGAAGCGCTTTTGACTCTATGTTTGATGATTTTCGTTTAGTTAAAAAGCAAAATATTAGTATTTTAGTGGATGTGTGTCACTTTTGCAGTGAATACTACTCTTACAGTGCTGCACTTCCAAAGAGATTTTTTTTTAAAGAAGTACCTCCAAGGTAATTAGTTGTGGTTAGTCACAGCAGTGACAGGAGACTCAGATCAGTTACCCTTACTTGCGCTGACTCTTTTATTGAAATCTGTTATAGACCACGGGCACAGAGTATACCAGCTTTAACATATGCATCCGGCTCCCTGTGTCCCCAGCAGAGCAGCTTTTAGCAGTCCATCGGCCCCCTTTCACGCTTGCCCTCTCAGCTTTCTCTGCTTTCACAAGAACGGGCAATAGGAGGGACTGGCACAACAAAGCGAGGGCTTGCCAAGGCGGCCCCCAGAGGGTTAGCTCAGAGCCCAAATACACTACAGCGGCTTAAGACAAAGCTTGTACAGCCCATCGGATGCAGAGACATTAAGGATTTGCAGCTTTATTGATGTAATTGCAGGACTGCAAATTCCCTAAGCCAGGCAAGCCCCAATTCTCCCCCCTTTAGGAAAGGATCTCAGTTGGCAAAAGCATTCCTGTGACTTCTGCTCCATGTTAATGCTGTACGATAATGCTGACTGGCTTTTGCAGCAGGGTAATTAAAAGTCTGACAGGTTTCCCATTACAGATTCATATTCTAAAGGATTTATATTTCACATGACACTCAGTCAGCCAGCTGTGTTACTTTCAAAGTGGAAAGCCTCATTACTATGGTTTTAAAACTAAAAACCCAATGTCCGAATGGCTATCAATGTTTTTAAGTGTTTTAGCATGTCTTTTCTGATTAACAGCTGCCTCAAGTGAAATTTGAATGAAAGATACTTTGAAGAGATTAACCTTCCCTTTGGATCCATGAATCTTAACACACAGAGTCTGTAATTAGTAGAGTAATTAAAACAGCTGTTAAATAAGTCCAATAGCTGCTTTCTGACCAGAAAGTGATGTTTTTCTTTCTCTTCCTAGAGCATACTCAGTCCACAGTTACCCACAAAGGCATGTGAAAGGTTGAAGAGCGTGTCCCTCCTTAGACTCACCTAAGGAGCACGAGGGACGGTGGCCATAACCTTTACAGAAGCAGCAGGGAGAAGTGAGTTTTCAGTTTTGTTAACCAGTTAAACTTCAAAGCACCTGCCTGTAAATCTTTTATCTACTGACTTCAGTAGCTCTTTACCATGGTGGAGGAGCCCAGGAGCTGTGGTCAGGTCTTTGCCCTTCTTTTGGCAAGGAAATGCCACAGACTTGGCTAAATCACTCAACAGGTTTTCAAGACCTCTTCTATTCTTCAAAATATTTTCCCAATTTTCTCTTGAGAATGCCCAGAAATTAGCATCATAATTCAAGTACTGTCCCACTAATTGCAGAACTAGGATAAATCCAAGGTTCATTCAATTTTCTACTGCCCTAGCTCTGTCCTGTCACTAAACCAGTCTGTTGCTCGCCTATCTTGGATGTAGCCCATTACAATTTTCACAAAGCAATTCTTCATCAAGTGATACCCGTAGGTATATGGCTCTGCATCTGGCTGTAGCGGAATACCTGCTGATTTTCGGAAGCAGCCTCTCCGCCACATGCTTCCTTATGTGCCGAGAAAAATTAGCATGGCTTTGCAACATCTCTCCTGCAGACACATTTGCTGTGCAGATAAGTTGCCTCCCTATCTCCTTAAAAACAGACTTTTGCTAAGTTTACGGGAGAGGCCTCTTGCTAAGGCAGCAGAGTGTAATCACACGCCTTACCCTTACTGGACCTGCCACGGTTTTTTCACTGTGGCTTAGTGAGGAGATAGACTGGATATACCTCTGTTGTTGCCCAAAGCTCACGGAGTTTTCAGCCTATAACACTATGCCTCTCACAACGAGATGCCCCCCAAGCAGCAGACACACATGGAGTGTGATTAAATGCTTGGAACCCTGCCCATAACCTGGGAAAATTGACCCAGCACTATAGTACCCGCACCAGAAATGTTGGATTTGATATGCAAAGAGCTATTAGATTAATTAAACCCTGCTGACCCTGAAACGTTAAACTCCAAAACGGAAGAAGCAAGTGGGGAAATGCCAGGTGACTTGATACAATGATTACATCACAGGTTCACTGCCACAGAGCCGTTCATATCCACCCCATCAAGTGAACGCCAGGAGAATGTATGTAACAAAACATGGAGGCAATTGAGAGCTACTAATCATATATCGCCACTGCAAAGCAGCAAAAAGGCAACCAGTGCTACTTGCATGACAAAAAAGATGTCACAGAGATATTTTCTAAAAGTCAATTACAAATTTAGCCTCCTCATTCTTAGGCAGTAATCATAACCTATGAGTCAAATAAAATAATTTTACTGTAAATCTCATGCCATTGTGGATTCATTACAGCTAGAAAAAGGAAATAGGAAACAGTTTCTTCAGGAAAAAAAAATATTAAATTCACATATTTGAAAAAGATTCAGGTAGGTTTATATGGCAGGTGAATACTGAATTCAGCCACATATTTAAAGTGAAAAATAAAATTAATTTTAAAACTGTGCAGTGTCCTAACATGTTTACTGAAATTTACTCTATTTGCCTTTTTTCATGTGCATTCCTTTTCCAGCAGAGTGGGTCTTTATATAACCTCTAACACTCCTGGGTATCTTTGTAAGAGTAAATTAATGCTCCTTTATTTTTTTTTTTTCCTGTGTTGCTTTCTGGTTTTTGGAAGTCATTTTTTATACTGCTTTGGTGTCCCAGCAGATGGCATAATTCCATTTCAGATGGAGACAGCCGCAGGTGAAAAGGAGGGATTAGATCAGCTGGTAAAGAGCACGCTGCAGAAAGAACCTGCAATTTCCTGACAGACTGATATTTAGGTAGTGTGTGTCAAGAAGTACAATGATTCAGTCCTGGTAAAATGAGAAGATTAAAAAACCTGCTGTACTGCAGCACGCAGGACTTGACTTGACAGGGGCTAAATAAGATTTTTCTCTTGCTTCTGCCCAAGACGCTGTTTTGTTTTGCTTCCCCTGTGCAGGCAATGACAAATTCCACAGCGCCCTGAAGATTTATCCACGCAGCCTGCAGTGCTCTAACAACCTTGTCCCTGCTTCCGAATGGCTTGGGTACCGTATACTCTATCAGATGCACATATGCTGTGTTCTCCTGCTTTTGTTACATTTATCTCATTAAAAAATAATCCCATCCCCTTTCAAAACTGTTTCAGGGAGGGATTTGCCAGGAAATAAATATTCAAAAATTTTAAAAAGAGAGACAGAAACAGAGAGAGAAAAAAAAAATATTGCATGATTAATTTTCTGACATACCAGGCTTCTGGATTTCTGTGTTGTATTTGCATATCAGAAGATAATTATTATAGCAGGCATTATAGAAATATCCACTGTTACCAATGAGACCAAAATCTGTAATTAGCTCTCAATTGTATTTTAATGAAACACAAGCCCAGCACAGGTTCCAGACAACTTACTGCCCTTGGAGTCACTGATGCATTTTTCTTCTTAAGGTGCCAAATCCACCAGGCATTGACGTAGCTGCTGGGGGGGCAGGGCGGGGGGGGGGGATTCCTTCCGCACCAGACCTCGATATGCAAAGTGCCTCCCCCCACCACTTATTTCACTTCCTAAATGAATGAATGCCAGCCTCCCTTATGAAGCCATATTAAGACAAAGAAATAAAAACTGCAATAAAATACATTTACCAGAGCGTGTGGACACAGGTCCCTTGCCAGCATGAGTGACATGTTCCCCCTGGGGCTGTCCCTTCCCATCGCCCTGCCAGTGGCTGTCTGAGCTCTGCTCACCTTGAACTTGGTTTTCCCATCCTGGTTCATCTCATCTAAAGCACACTAGAGAGTCGTTCTGTAGCGACAGCCCCCAAGCAGCAGTGCTCCCCGGTGTGATGATAACTAGCAGAGAGCAGTGGAGGGCAGAAAACCTGTCTGTGAGCGTGGGTGAGGGGCACCCACATTGGTGAGCAAAGGGCTGCCAC
This sequence comes from Egretta garzetta, assembly GCF_000687185.1. Taxonomy (NCBI): domain Eukaryota; kingdom Metazoa; phylum Chordata; class Aves; order Pelecaniformes; family Ardeidae; genus Egretta; species Egretta garzetta. The sequence goes on from NW_009260073.1 coordinate 1,239,314, forward strand.
TGTCCTGGCCGCCCATGATGCTCCCCGTGAGCAGAGCAGGCATCTCCTGTACTGCTCCCTGCCTGCGAAGCAGATTCTCCACAAATAACTTTGCTATTATGTGGAATGACTTTCATCCTCTTCTGGAGCTGAAGTCTGCTCCATTTAACCACAGTGTGCCTCATCAATTTAATAAAAAAAAGAAAAAAAGAAAACACACACACAAAGTCTGATTTTGTCCTGTTTTTTAGCAGATCAATACTTTTTTTTTTTTTTTTTCCCTTGGGTTAAACAATGTCAGTGGCATTGCCATGCTGTAATAAATGTCTGTAGACCAGAACACCGAATTCTTTCTTCATTTTTTTACCTACAGGAGGTAAAACCTGCTGAGTACCTGTCAGCAGGTAGCTGGACAGCTAGATTTGTCTCTCCCCCAGACAGCTTCCTCATTCACTTGCCTTCCCTTCTATACCTCCTCAAAATATCTCCTTCAATACTTAAATAGTTTAAATGAGATTCTATTGCTTGTTACACTGTTGCTCCTCTGTTGAAAGTTTCCCATGATCTTGTAAAAAAAAAAACCACAGCAGCAGTGAATTAATGGACCATCCATCATGCCAAAAGGACTGTAACCAGGCTTCATCTAGAGCTGAGCAAATAATTTATTCAATCCATTTCGGTATTTTAACTGAATTCTTTTGGCAAATTAATCACACATGGACTGAGATTTTCTTGGACTCATAACTCACTACTTTTATTTTTAATGTGATAATTAGGGGAGCAAATCTTAGTCTGAATCCTGTTGAATCTGAAGCTGCTTTTGAATGAAGCACTGCTGTTCCTGGCTGGCTGAAGAACTCTCCGACTCAGGTTCTGGATAAAAGCATCCTCTACTAGGAAGTCAAAATCACTGCCTGCTATTATCCTGCATACAGGTGCTTTTGCAGTCGCTGCAGTGGCCTGCCGAGCCCTGTGCCAGCAAATGCATTTGCTAGAGTGCTCGGGGGAGCCCGCCTCGAGCAGAGCACACCACGAGCTAGGAAGGGGACAGGGAGAAAGGGTGTTTGAGTGTTATACAGGCTCAGTATCAATTATGCCTGATTGTGGATTACATTTCATTTTATTACTTAAGTGTTTTGTGAAAACGAAAGCGTTAAGCAATAAGAACACAATAACCCCACTGTGCGTAAATATAGTTTGCCTTCCCAAATCACAGTCTCGCTGTTGGTGCTAATTGCTGGTTCTTTCCTGCTCAAGACAAATACCTTCTCTGAGCTCTCAAGCTGTTTTCTTTGTGCCATTTTCCAGAATCTTTTCCTTTTACACTCTGACTTTTTTCAGTTTCTGAGAAATACATTTCAAAAGTACAGGCTAGCCTTAATAAAAAAGGTGATTTCAAATATCAGTGGGCTTTTAGACCCAGCGCACCAGAGTACAAATTTGGATATAATTTTCCATTTGGAGTTTATGTCTTGCACAAGGCAGAGTTGGGCTGTTTTTCTCTCTCTTTTACCGCTAGACTTTTCTAAAATTATTAAATTTAAATCTAATTCTGTACCTAAAACAATGTTCAGTTGATTACCGGTGCCTGATACAGACTACAGCATAAAAAAATTCAGTGCATGTTTAAGGTGTGACACTGCAAGCTGTTAGTTTCATATTCAACACAAACATTACTAAATGACAGGTTTATGCTATGTGTGTTCATCTTCCTGGGTCAATCATACATACAGGTTCCCACGAGGAAAAAAAAAAATCCAGTTCTCTAGATTTTCATGGTTTCAACTACAAAGATAAGCTATTTTTTAAGAAACGTGGGATAGCGTAGATTGTATTACTGCATCTTATTTCCCTCTTGATAGCCTCTCCCCAGTTATCTTTTGCATCTTCAGATCGTACCTATCAATGTGGACCTGTGCAGCACATACCACAACGGGATCTCTGTCTTTGATTGTTCCCATCGTTCCAGTATTAAAAACAATTTTCTAAAAACCCTGCCTCTCATTCATCAAGATTTTCACGTGTTCTTCCAGACTGCAGAATAATAATAAAAAAAAAAGGCTCAGGCATTACTTACCCCAAGATAATGGCCATCGATAAACACAACGGGGAGTGAGGGAACTTCACAGACCCTCCTGCATCTTTCATCTAGTTCTTTTCCATAATCACTGTTCAGAGCAATGTTTTTTTCTTCAAATTTAACTCTGTGATTTTGAAAGATCTTTCTAACCAGTTCGCATCTTTCAAAAGTGGTTCTCACCACACGAAGGCTGGTAGTATAAATTACTATGCGGCCAAACTCTAGCACTGTTGATACCTGGAAAAAAAAATAGTTCCTATTACATTAAATAAGGTGTTAGTAGCTTCCAACTATTGAGTAATTTTATTTAAAATACGATTTAAGCGAAAAAAAAAATCATCTTGAAGACATAATCCAACATTCTATTTTTTTCAAATGTAAAGATGGAAGGGGAGGAATTAAGTTCTTGCAATCACCAACTTAAGTGAACTTAAACCATTTATCTAAATAAGGTGCAACTTTACCTTCTTTTGAAAGCTTTGGAGATGGTGCATCAAGCCCAACATTTTCAAGAAACAGATGTATTTTAGATGCTGGTGGACTTCCAATGTGAATAAATCATCACCCTTTTGCTGTTGTCCTGTACACAGAGTCACCTGTCCTTCCCCAAGCAGTAAAATACAATGCCGTGAGTTAATCGCCTCTCATCTATTAAAGCACAAATTCTTCAAAGCTGCAATAATGACGTGGATGCAGGACTCTCCTGTCACCACCATTTTTAGAGATATCTGATTCTGCTATAACAGTGACTCATGTTTGTTTGCACAAATGCAGTCGGCTAGTACCCAGACTAAGTCTAAACTTGCTAGCTCAAGTGTTGTTGATGACAGCCTGCTTTAAGCATGGACAAGAGCCTAAGCTAGCTCCATCACATCCATAAACCAACACTAACTTGGAATACTTTATGTCCCTCCACGCTGAACTAGATTATAACTGCAGAGGGGACAGATGTATCTGTAATGTTTAGGGAGGATCCACGCCAGGTCACTCTAACATCCAATCAACAATAAAAAATTTCTTTTTGTGTGTCTTCAGTACCCAATTCAAAGCCCACTGCAGTGAGGGAAGGCAGTTATCTTGGCTGTAATAAGTTTCATTCTACAATTCGGATTTGACTTTTTACCCCACTTCTTCATACGTAAAAGTTTATGCTGCATCTTTCCTTTCTGGGTTTAAAACCACTAGGGAGGGTAAACACTACAGTTGTTGAAAAGAAAGTGGTACATTTTCAAAAAGCCTGAGAATTATTGCTCTAAACAAAGATATCATGTTCAGATAAATAGCTAAAATCCTAGCTTATTTACAAGGTGGTAAGGCATTTCCAAGCTTTTTGAATTATCCATTATATTCAGCAAATGATATTTAAATATTTCAGCAGTGTTCCAGGAGTAAAACCACAAGTTAGAAAATAATAAGTAAAGATACCTGCAATGCACTGTAGCAATCTGTGGAGAATGAACCTTTATCGGCCAATAGATAATTTTTGAACTATGTCACGTAATAAATTTAAAGACAAAGTTGTAACATTGGGTAGGTGCCATTGCAGATTTTGCCAAATAACAAAGTCATGATTTATCTTACTAGGTAAATTAAAAAAAAAATAATAATCATATACTGCTTAGAAAGGTGTTTACAAGGTTCAATGTATGGCGAAGAGTTCTTAGGAAAAACACCTGGGTTTTACAGATCACTTCTAGATCACTGGAAGTGCAATGGCAGACTTATGCAATTTATCGTTTTTCTGTCTCCCGTTCTGGGAAGGAAACATGTTGTGATAGGTCAGTATTTGCTTCTCTTTGAACGGATGTCAGAAATCCAATTTTAAGAACAGGCTACCTTTCTCCAGCCTGCTTTCTAGGTTGAAAAAGCTGTTATTCTGCTCCTGCAGCATTGACTCGTCTCCAGCATATTGTTCACATATTCCAAGTGCAAGGATTTGCTTGTCCTCTAATTAAAAGACAAGTAATATACATGAATGCTGCCAAGTATTCTAGTAACCATGCATGGGTTGCTGGAAGGAAGAGCAGTTCAGCCTTTTCAGAAGTAACTGAAAGGAGTTCTTGAAATATTCCTTCAAAAGAGAATTTCACATACTTGTTGTTTTCTCCTCTTTGGAATGAAAATAGGTTTTGAAGTAGAAAACTATTCAACGGGATGGAAGTTCTTGTTCCTTCATAGCTCTGATCTCTAATGCTGTTTGTCCCCAGACACCAGAGGCTGGCAAAATAGGTGCAGACAGTCCTTATCTAGAGAAGCATCAGGGCTGTGTTGTCCCTACAGCATACTGAAGACACGGAAAAATGGACAGTGGTAAAGTGATCTGGAAAGGTATCGAGTGGAAGGTGGGTGTGCAGAGTCACTTTTATGTTTATTTCTTTATTTTTTCCTAATGTGGCAATGAACAAATGCCCTTGTTTGCCCTGAAAAGAAGTATCAAGGGCATTGACTAAATAATTCTTAGGGAAATTTTAGCAAACACATTGTTTTCTGTGCTTCAAATGCACAGAACTTGTCCTTGGCAGGACTTTATCATACCAGAGAAAATCTTTCCTGTCACCTGTCTCGAACCACACTGGTAATTATAAAATAGGAGTCAAGACAGTTAGAGAGATTTACAGGGTTTTTCTTAAAGAGGATTTATGCTAATTTCTATTTTGCTACCCAATGCAAAGGGTACAGCCTCTAATATTTAGTGAGTAACATACTCTCTGGAAGTAGATCAGCAGAATAATGTTTGAATGCTGTGCTTTTCCTTCCTAGGTTGGAACTGTGGCAAAAACATAATAAATGACAAGCCATGTAAACAAATGAATAGAGTGCCATTTTAGAAAAAGAACTTTTACAATTTTGCATGACGAACTTCAGATTAGAATCATCTGGTATAACTCACAAATGCATATAAAATTTTAGCTGAAGTTAAAGAAAAGGTAGCTCTCTTGTTAATGGCCATGACAAAACTTTACTCGGGCTGTGGAAGTTGGATAGATGAACAAACAAAAAGATTTGGAGCAAATTACATTGACAAATTTCTTACACTTCCTATAAGTGGGATTCTCATTGAAACCTGAAGCTCATGGAAATTTTTCAGCCTGAGATGGCAACTTCATTGTCAGACTCAGAAAATGCCATGCACATGGGCCAAGAGTGCGCTTCAAAAAAGGTGTCCATGTAGAAAGACTGCCAAGGAAGGGATTTAAGGTTTCAGAGGGAAATAAAGTTGCTTTGGTAATGACCCTGTACATCATTTACAGGTTTTAGCTTAGCAGCACAGTGTTATCATCTCCCAAAGTGTCCAAAGGCAGTATCTGTTTTACTGCATCAGCCTGAGGAGCTTGCATTTTGCTTGGGAGCCTCAAGTAGGCAGCACCAGCTGCTGCAAGACCCGCATCACTTCCTGGCACAGACGCCACCCCCAGTGATCTGGGGACAGCTGCCCTTTTTTTCTCCATCTAGAGAGAAAAAGCAATTGGCTGAACATGAGAAAACTGAAAGATCCTTCTTATTTTGCACCTAACTCAGTCTTTTCCCAGACTTCTCTACCAGGTGGCTCAGGGGTTTCACAAATGAGGAGTTAGTTACACTTTGGTGCACAGCTAAGGGAAACCTATCCCTCTGCCATGGCACCAGCATCCATCCATCTGGCATGGTTGCAACTAAATGTAATCATTAACTGAGCAAGTCTTCTGCAAAAAGCATGAGGGGTGTCGTCCCATGAGGCTAAATACGTGAGCTTAGCATCAGGAGAGACCACAGAACAGAGGAGGAAATTGCTGATGAAAAAGAGAAGGCTTAATAGAGCAAGCAGATGAGCAACAAAAAAAAAGGGATGCAGGGGACTGAAAAAGGGCTGAAAAGACAAAAATAACCACAAATAGATAATAAACCAAAACCTGAAATGTCAGGATACTGACAAAGGAAGAGTAGTACAAACTAAATGTGGAAATAAAAACATGAAAAATATTACAAAAAAGAGACAGACAGGAAAACAAAACAAAGTAAATTATAAAACAGAGAAAAGGTCACTGCAATATGACTTCCTCAACCTTTTTCAGAAGAAATCCTGGTAGCCAGTGTAAGTATACAACAACGAATATATTGCAGAATATGTGAATCTCCAAGTTGTTTCAATATTTGGGGTATTTTTTTAAAAAAACTTTGTGTATTACTGGAGCTGTAGAAATATGAAATATTTGGGAAGCATACTGCTAAAATATGTGTTTGAGAATTTACCTTTTCTGTATAACAGCTGCCATGACAATAATAACAGATGTCTCAGTAGCTCTGAAAATATTGTATAACAGTCAGGTGTTTCCATGGTGCTTCTGAAAGCCAGATAAATATGTACATCATGAAACTCCCACGGACGTCTCGGGGGTCAGTCCTTCCCCACTATATCTTACCCCTGGCTTCTGGACCCAGTTGCAACAGAAGTAGCACCAAAAAGAGTCCGTGCTTCTCTACTGGTCCCATAACTACCCCCAGCCCTGACCAGTCCCCCCAGTCTGGGCAGACATCACTCACACTGCTGTTGGTGAGGGGAATTTATAAAATGAATTATTGAATAATAATACTAGATTATTTCTTCCGCATATTTGTCATGAACCGCTTTCTCAAGGTTATAGATTTTCTTTAATACCTCTTATGACATTTTTATGTCTGCCTTGCTGACTTCAAGTGGCTCTTTATCTTTGGAACAAAACTCATAACGTGGATTTTTTTGCAGCACGGCTAAGAGCTGGCCAAATACAGAGCAGAGGAAGTGGTCCAAGCCAATGCATTTCTACCTGTGGTATAAGGACCACTGGTGGACCTTTGGGCATAAAGCAATTGTTCCTAAAACAGTGGTAACGTTTTCTTTCCGAAAGCCTGTGCGTATGTCCGTGTCTGCAAGCAAGTAAACAGACAAGCCCAGCAGCGAGGGGAATATTCATGGTGTTATCCTCATTTTTATTTGGTTGCAAATGAAAACTGTAACAGCGGCACTACAAAAGTAGTCATGGGATATATTTTTTTTTTTTTAATCCTCTCTCTGGATAGAAGGCATAAACATATGCTTCAACCTCATTGGTATGAAAAGAATAGCTATTGATATTCATATCCATATGTAATTTATTTCAACAGTAGCATCACCCACAAATTTTCTTTTGAAGTACAAAGCAATAAATGCAAAAAAAAATCCCCACCAAACCCACTTTATACTTTGCATTATATGCATTATATGAGCAACTGTATTCTAGCAAAAGCTTCTGTTTTTCTGCTAAGATTAATGGGCTGGTATAGTACTTTGGCAAAAGCTTAAATGTTAATGCCAACCTTTATCACATACAAGATTTTTAAAGGTTTTTACTATGTTTGGATATAACATTCAACTAACATTATTCATGCGGTAGTGAATTGCTTCTGTGACCTAAATCAACGGCTGATATGCCCTTCTCTGTCTCAGCAGATCAGCTTTCACCATCTCAGAGTGTTCTACTGAAATATGCACCCCTTGGCTTTGTAATTAGACACTATCAGACTGGCAGAAGTATCTGCTGTTGGCTGAGGCAGGAATCCAGAGCGCATTACAAACCCTGCTGCAGTGAGTAGATGCAGCATTCATGATCTAAAGAGAATGCTGAGCAAGAGAAAATGTGTATATATACATGTATGTATGCATATATGTGCATACATATATTTTTTATGTAAGTTTGCATATCTAGAAGCTTTAAATTAAGCTGCTCACTTCATAATTGGCATTGCATATCTTATAGCTTGAATTAGTATCAATAACTGAGTGGCAAGAAGAACTATGTTCTAACACTAAATTTCCTGACCACAAGCTGGTTTGGCGTTTTTGTTTTTATTTTCCACTCAGAAGCAGAAGGGAAGAAAACAGCTACAAGTTTCTTGTTGAAGAAGTTCTGCAGAAAAAAAAATCAATTTACACATTTCACTTCTGCAAGATTTAAAAGCTTTTACTAGCTTTTAAGTTTTAAAAGGTTTTCAAAATGCATACTAAAAGCAATTAATCCTTTCTGAAAGATTATTTTAAAGTAAAATGCTATCACCAAAATGTTCCCCTTTTTTTTTTCTACGTGACACTTCATCAGAATATACATGTTTTCCAAAACATATAGCATTTAATGGAAAGCATACTTTTCATCGTGTCATTATTTAGATGAAAATGTGCAACATTCTTTCAATGAGATGGCTAGAGATTGAAGGCCTATGTTCTAGTGAGAACTACAGTATTTGCCATCACAACAACACAGTACAGCACTAATGGAGTTGTGAACCAGACCCTTCTGGCTGTCACTGTTGCTTGCCAGGTTCAAATTAAAGGCTGAGTGGCATTTTTCAGGAAGAATTGATTCGCTGGCCAGAAGACCTCTTCCAACAAACTGACCTCATTGACCAAAGTAAAATGTTTTTCTTTGGCAGGTAGGATCTGTTTATGCAAGCGGTCCCCAGCCACCGTGTGAGCTCTCAGGACAAAATCACATTCTCTTCCACTTCACTGTTTGTAATTCCAACCCTCCATGGGCTCTCATACAGCAAAGCACAGTGTACTCTTAAATTTAAATTTAAGCACTCTTTTAAGTGCTTTATTACATTAAGGCTGTAGCCCTGTTTGCAAGGACTTGGCACTATATCAATATTCTGGAAAATTCAGAACTTGAACTTGATTAAATTCAGAAAACTGCATTTTAGCAGAGCTCAGTAGAATAAAGACTAAATTCTGCAATAGTGCAAGTCATATACTCAAGTCAAAGCATGTGCTGACCTTCTCTTAAATACATCTCTTTGAAAACACTACTTTTTTTCTTATCCAGTTTTGGCAATTATAGGAACCATAACTGTAAGTCTTGGAGCCTGTGACCCTGTGTCATTGAGACAGTGAAATGATATCACCAGTTATCATCCTCATAACCGTCAGCAAGCTGGGAAGGTCTATTGATACCAGTTTACAAGTGAGAGCATTAAGAGCTGCACTCCTAAGCAAGGCAGCCAGAGAGCCTGGACACTCCCAGACAGAAGTACTGGCTTTGCTTTCCCCAAGGAAGTGGTCAGGTCACTGTTTCTATCTGGTTTTAAGATAACAAAGGCACCTGTGTGCCTTTTGCCTCCCTGTATTCTGGCACTCACCTCCCCCACAAACAGCAGCCCCGGGAATGCATTCATTTCCAAAATCTGTATAGGAATGTAGGCTTCTCTGCCTGATCGAGTGTCCCAACACAGGGTATGAAACATCGCATTTTTTCCTGTTTCAGTTTCAACTCTGAGGAGCTGGTCACAGTTCTAGAGAAGGGCTGTAATGCAACAAGAACCCAAATTCTTTAATCTTCTAATATCTGGGTGACTGTCTTCTCTGTTATCTACACTCCCACCACACACTGCTGATTGTAAAATAGCACAGTTTTACCTCCTTAAGGTTGGCATCCTCGAAATTGTTCAACAACTGCAGCATAGAATAGATATTATACCTAAGACACTGGTATTTGTATTTATATATGTCTATATATTTATATATGTCTGTAACTAATTTGCACTTTTCAGGCCGTATATTGATTTGGGGGATGTCAGTGAAAATAACAAAAGTAATAATAATATTGCATGTAATATTTACACTGCTCCTTTCATCCTAAAATCACTTGACTACATACTAAAAAACCAGAAGTTTTTCCATCTTCTAACACCATGTATATGTGTGTTGCGACCCTTTCTGTTCCTCAAACAATACTATATAACATCATACCTTTTTTTCTGCCACTGCAGGCTTTCCCACTTACCTTCTGATGCAGACTGCTTCTCAGGGGATGTCAAAGTGTTTTCATTTCAAAGCAGAAAAAAATACTTACAATACCACAGCAAAGGAGTGCAGGGCATCCCCCTGCCCCTCCCTGCTCTTTGCAATCTTTCAGCCATGGGCAGGTTCAGAAGGTACAAAGACCACAACTGAGCCCACCCCCCCGTGTCCTTATTACCCTTCATCCAGCGCACACCCACACAACCAGGCTACAGCCTGCTCTAAGGTGACCTGAGCTCAGACCAAAGAACAGGTTATCTCCCTAGGGCTCGTGGGCTCTGCTAGACCCTGATGCCCCCGCTTGCGTAGACTTTCTGAAGTCAAAGGGCCTGCTACAGGTGTGGCACTAGCTCTAGGGGAAAAAAGCGGCTCCTGCTCAACAAGGCACAGCGATGCCGTGGAAGTCAGCCAGGGCAACATGGATTACAGTGTTCAAATTAGTCGAAAGAAGATCCATATCTGTCCCTGCCTAACTGGATTTTATTTATCAAGCGTTAGAAGGTCTATCAGTATTTTCTTATTTGTTTATTTATGCCATTCTGTGTATGATAGGAACAAATGAAACCTTTGAAAATCAGAAGCAAAAGGTGATCCTGTGAGAAATTCTCCCAGGAAGAAACAAGACTGTGATATGATGCTTGTTTCTCTCTTTGGCTTGCTCGTTCCTTATTTCTCTCTCTTCATACTTACCCGTTCAACATCTCCAAGAAATTATGCCCAGAGACAAGGACAGCCTCTGGGAAGACCCTTGGCAATGTTACATAGGTTTGTAAGAAAGGAGAAGCATTTCTTTGTTGCTCAAGGACATGGCCCACAAAGACTGAAGGGAAGAAGGAAGAGCTACTGAAAATAGTTCTGTCCTCAGCAGTTTACATGAGGCTCCAGAAGTTGTTTGAAAAAGAAGTGTCCAACAATCTCCTCTCACATCGTGCAGTTCTTTGAACTATTCCTGTATTCAGCAGAAGAGACCTGAAGCCGGACAGGTTGTACCTAGACTGTCCTGTAACATCGCTGAAGCTGCTTCTAGGCATATGGGACATAAGACAGGCAATAGCTGAGTTGTTTACACTAGCTGAGTGGTTCTGTCTTCTATACCTTACAGTCCTCATCACATTGGTAATTCTCATCTTTCTTTTTCTTTCCAAAAGAAATACAGTGACTTAAAAGAAATGCCAGGGTATTTTTGATCCCTGAAGTATCTTGTGCTGTGTAGTCAGCACAGAAGTTTATTTTATAGCTGATAAAATGTAAGCATTTAGAGGATTCTCAGCAAAGTATTCTCTCTCTTATCCCTTTTTTTGGAGCAGCCAATTGCATCTATTTATAGAGAGTAACAGAAGAAATTATTACAGCAAGTTGTAATCACGGCCAAAATATTGTCCTGGAAACAACAGACACTAAGAAATTGCCAAAATGCAGTTTCTTTTTTTCAATTTCCATGCAAAGCCTTCAGACATAATCCTGGCGTGTTGTGAAAAAGCTTCAAACGATACACTCCCCATCAAATACTGTTTATATGTCTATTAATGTAACTGCCTAAAATGTTGCTTATAAGTGAAATATAATTGCAGTGTTAATTGGCAAAATGCTGTTACATTATCTTTAAAATGCAGTTAAAAAACCTTTCTGACATAATCTAGTGGTGGTGGTAAGAACCAAATTGTGGATATCTCATACTTAACTGATTTTACTTCATTGTTTTCCATTATTTAAAAACCCTTCACTGTTGCAGAGATGTCTGTGATTCAGCTTGCTAACATTCCCCTCCCCTCTCATCAGCCTTATAAAGACACCAAGAAAAATACTGTGCTGGGAAGCACAAGGTAAATAGCAATAAAATATTAGAGCCAGACAGATGGTTCCATGGGTAATCTTTCTACAGTTGGCTTGTATAGACTTTGGGCTGCCAATAGCTTTGAAACTTCCACTACCAGTACAAAGAAGATCTTTCTGAGTCCATCCAGATCAGAAAAATCTGACCCATAATTCAGGACAGTGCCATTTTCTTAGCAGCACTAGCCAGAGAGACTGATTTGAGAACATTTTCATCAACCAGCACAATCACCATGCAAAAATGAAATGCAATTATTTTTTAGGGCAGACAGATTCAGTTCTTTGCCATTTACAGCAGGAAACTCTCAGTGCGATTTTAAGGCAGCAGCCAGGAACCTTATCTTAACCAAGTTTCAGAAAGCCAGTTGATAACTTTCCCCTTCATTTGCAAAGTCTGCTGTGGGATCTTACACCAAAATAGATAGTTGAAACCTGATATACAGTCTTTCAGCCTTATTATGATCTCACCTACAAAATACGTCTCCGGAGCCAAATGTTTCCTGGATGAAGTAGCACTTAAAATCAGAATTTGGGTGTTGTCCCATTGTTTTCATTTCTTTGAGTACATCAATCATGATAAGCCACAGAGAGCATTATTCTAGGATGATTATTTTATATCAACTAGTTTGACTGATGATATGGATATATTTGGAGTTTTTTATCCAGCCAAAATCCAAGATTCAGCCCTGTAAAAGTAAGCGTGATAGAGAGCATGCTCTGCCATTCACAAGGCATTCACTATATAAAGTGAATGAAGCTGGAATATTTCCTAGAATACACTAAGTAAAAGGAAAATATTTGTCACTAAGAAGATTGACTGGAAGTAAATGTCATAGAGTGATTTTCTAGCTCTTGTACCACGATTTCTTGAGCACACATCCAGTGTGTGAACCTTGTATCCAAGATTCACCCGGCTCAAGTTCCGTCAGAGTTTCTCAGTGTATGCATTTTACCAAATAGAGTGTTTGCTTGTTGGGTGAGCAAAGTGGCCTCAAAGCACACGGAAAGTACACTTGCTTGTTCTGATATTGATCTTCATCTTCACTGAGAGTTTGATTGCTTCTCAGCCTTCAGTGGCAGGGCCAAGGCACAACCCAGTCTTGTTCTTTTGTCTGTTCAGTAACAGTAATGTCAGCTCTGAAAAGAACTGCTCAGGAAAGGGGAGAGTAAGAAAAGTTAAAAACTGCTCTGACACTGCTCACCAAGCAGCCTGTTCATCTATCACCCTCCTCTTCCCTTACCAGATCATTTCAGAGTAACACGGCTTCCTATACAAGAGGAAAGGTGCTGGGATTACTTTACTCATAAACACAGTATTTGCAAAATGGCTCTTTTGAGACAAGGAACAACACTTACCTATAAGCCTTTTTCTTTCCAGCAAACTCAAATTTTCAGAGTGGAAGTGCTGCTGATAAGTAGTTTCCACTTTTCATAGCTATTTAATATGAACATGCTTAATACCTACCTTAACCTATACATACCTACCTTAACCTATACATACCTACCTTAACCTATACAGAACACATTGTGCATACTTCAGCCAGCACCTGTCCCAACAAAGATTTTTCTTTGTCAATGGGTTATTCTGTATTTCCCCTCTGTGCCTACTCTGTGTTGAAAGACTGATTGTAGGGTGCTGTAACCTGGCACCCAACCATGGAAACAATTGCTTCCTACAGGTGCAGTGTTGGTAGGAGAGTTGCAAGCTAGTTTGACTAATGTTTGATTATCTGCTATGTTTGATAAATGGCTTTCAGCCGAACAATCTGAGTAGCGATACAAACAATTTCTCTTTGTTTGATGTAATCGCTGGATCAGGAAATTGAAACCTGTTTCTGCAAAATTGTGTGCTACACTCTTACAGGAGACATACGATTTGCTTCTTGGGTCTTTGTCTGCATAAAACAAATGTTAATTAGAAATGCTTATTAAATTTTAATACCAATTCTTAAGAAGTAGGCTGTGCCAGTCAGATACAGGTGAAGAGCTGAATTCAGGAAAATTCAGTGGTAAAAACTGTGAAAATTTTGCAAAACTTCAAATTCCATTGTGGTTAGGACTGAAGTTCTGGTGGAAGATTATGCTAGAGTTTGTTCTGGCTAAAACAAAGTTAGGAAGAAAATTCGCTGTCGGTGTGGTTAAAATATAGGTATTTTTAAGTTGTAATCAAAAGAATGGACAAAAGGATTATTCTTAATGTTGGTCACCAACAGGTGTTGTTGCAGGACAGTGTAAAAAACAACCTATGGCCTACCATTCATCTGGCTTTGCCAAAGCTTCTGAATTCAAGCTGTAATTGAAAACTCATGTTTCCCTAGTCCTTTTTTCTTTCTCTTTACTTCAGGGAACTGACCAGATTGCAGACTGAGCTTCCCTTCCCCTCCAGTAAGCCTGATTGCTCTTCATGTCTCTTCCAGGTCAAAGTCATCTCTTAGGACTCTAACACCCAGTTTTCCCCAGGCCTCCAGGAGAGATTTGAACTTTCTCCAACACTGCCAGCATGCAGAAGCCTTTCTTCTCCTGCCTCTCGCTTTCTGCTTTATTCTCTCAGGATGGAGTACTTCACTGCCACACTTGACATTTCTGGCAGCTATTGAAGGACTGATTTAAGTGCAGCCCTTATCTTTTCATAAGATTTATGTAAGGTCAAAACTACAAGCCTGTGCTGCAGGCAGGCTGCAAGAATGGCTGGGAGCTAGAGATTTGCATGGTGCCAGCTCAGAAGTGGCTGGTGCCTCCTTATTACATTTCAGTAGGGCTGAGGATATTATGAATCAGCCAAAATGGGACAGAAGCCCACCACAGGACTCACATCACTAAGCAGAGCAACCTCCCCAAAGCAAACCTGGGAGCATTTTTGGTGAACACATTTTCCAGGTTTCTGGACAAGTCTTACTCACTGAAAGTGTTGCAGATATCTTATTCTTTCATATGAAGATCATCGCTATGCATAGCCATGGAGCACGTATTTCAGATTAACTTCGCCTTTCTGGTGCAAACTGGTGCCACAAGCTAAGCCAGGAAGAGACAGAGCCAAAACCTTCAAAGCTTTGTATTGGTTGCAGTTTGTGCCTGAAATGTGATGAGCTCAAAGCATCGCTTCCCTCTCTGGTAGGTTTGTTGAGGAATTCTGTGAATCCAAGTGAACACATTTACCTAATCATCTTAACAAATACTGAAAATACAGAGTACTTAAAATCATTGCAGAGCATCTCCACAGCCATCGCATAAGCTTTTCAGGCCCCCAAACAATATTCTAAACACCAACAATCACAGGTCTTCCATTTCCCTCTAGGATGTCTCTATGAATCCAGATAGCAGGAACCTTTCTCCAGCATTCTATGGATAAACTCCTGAATTCCCTCTACAATATCAGTGTTCCCATTTTATTCCTCTCCAGACTATCCCATTGCTTCCCCCACCAATAACCTCTTGTGTTTTACCCATTTACTCCCAGTATCCACTCAAGATAGTTTTCTGTCTCACCTCCTGCACTGCTTGATGTAAGTTGAATTCCTTTAAAAATCATCAGAAACAAAGTATCTACGAAAGTAATGAGATATTTGGCCATGTGTAAATCATTCACACTAAAATTCACACCCAGTCCACAGAAAACTTGGTAGCTTTGAAACATGGTGGCATATCCGTGGTCGAACTGCAGGAAGAATATTATTTCTGGCAGATATGGCTTGTGTTGTGACAAGCCTGGATACAGTTGTGATGTCTACAAAAATGTACATCGTTTTGTTGTTGCATGGATTGTGTGGCCTTTTGTTGGTCTTTTCATTTAGGTCTACATTTTGGCCTGAACTTTCATTGCATATTAGACTCATTTTGGCTCCAGTAGCATGCCTGATCTATGCAAAACTAAGGGGACATAGCTTTTAAATTATCCCTGTGAGGGCTTATGATTGTGTTACATCAATGACAACAGAAAGGAAAAGAGCTGAATTTCTACTTTGGCTGTTTGCAGCTGTTTACCTGGAGACAGTTTTCTGAAGACTCTGCTCACAGAACGACAATGTAACAGTTTATACAATTTGCCTTTGACATGAGAAAGCTATAGGCATTTTAAAATGTCTGGAAAATTGGGAAGTCAAACCAAATGTGAAAATAAAAATGGTAGATTCACGATTTATCATTCCTACCAATTTTCTGTGCCTACTAGCAGAAAACATGAAATTAGATAACAGGCAAATGGGAAGGTCCCTGTTACTACTCCAAAGTACCTTGCAAACAGAAGCTAATTAATGTAAGAGAGAGAAAAAAGACTCATTTTGGCTCCAGTAGCATGCCTGATCTATGCAAAACTAAGGGGACATAGCTTTTAAATTATCCCTGTGAGGGCTTATGATTGTGTTACATCAATGACAACAGAAAGGAAAAGAGCTGAATTTCTACTTTGGCTGTTTGCAGCTGTTTACCTGGAGACAGTTTTCTGAAGACTCTGCTCACAGAACGACAATGTAACAGTTTATACAATGTGCCTTTGACATGAGAAAGCTATAGGCATTTTAAAATGTCTGGAAAATTGGGAAGTCAAACCAAATGTGAAAATAAAAATGGTAGATTCACGATTTATCATTCCTACCAATTTTCTGTGCCTACTAGCAGAAAACATGAAATTAGATAACAGGCAAATGGGAAGGTCCCTGTTACTACTCCAAAGTACCTTGCAAACAGAAGCTAATTAATGTAAGAGAGAGCTGCCATCAGTAAATTAAAAATGTATGGCTTGAGCTGCATAGCATCTGCCTGCCTAAAGCTGCGTCTGTAAATAGTGTGGAAGACCAGAGAACTGAAACAATGGCTCACAGATGGGTCACGAAAAGAATGTTAATATTAATTATACAAATCTAAACAATGTGCAAGCCCTGGAAATCTGAGAATAAGCCTCTGTTCTTAGGAGAAGATTTGTCCTAGATTACACCATGTCATTTCCTTGCTTAACAGTTATGAGTTACTGCTTGGTGATAATAGTTGTATGTAGGAGTATGGAAAAGAATTTTTATTCAACATTTGTTTAGTGTTTATTTCACCTCTGTCTCTTTATTACTAGCAACAGGAAAAAACAGACTGAGTAAAATGGGAATTGGACTTCAATAAAATGGAACTTTTTCTCAAGTTTAAAAAATATTGTTCAATTCTTTCACTCATTTTTTGGGTCTTCTGTTTTCTGTTTCTAGTCAAAACAAAAAGGGCTGGAAATAAAATAAAAGACCATGTAGGTCAACTTGAAAGAGTTCTGACTAGCACTTAGTGTTTGGTAACTCACCCAAAAAGGACTTTTAAACATATCTAAACTTGCCTCTCTTTGGTGGTATGTATGAAATACTTGAACAAATGACTATTTATCTTTCTTGCATAGTTATTTGTCTTACTGTCAGTCCAAATTATAAGGTACTTTGGGGCTTGCTTTTTAATAACATGAGTAGGATTTTTCAAATATGTTCAATTGTCTTGAACGGGAATGTTATGTTAGTAGCTACTTACCCAGACTTGAGTGGTAATTTATGTATGTACCAGCTCCCATGATGTCACGATAAATTATTTTAAAAACCCACAATATATTTGTCTTAAACAGCACCCTTTGTTGTCGGGCCCAAATCCTATTTTCTCTGGTCATAAGCAGCCTTTTCCTTTTTATTTATCACACTGTTCAAGATGTTTGAATCTTTAGTTGTCTATCTGGGGAGGATCACTGAGCAGATTGTGTCCTGTCTGAGGATATTCTGTAAGAAAGGATGGCTTTAGCCAGAAGTGAACTAGAGCAGGACTGGCTGAGTGCTGGCAGATAAAGATGAAAGTGTTTGATATCTCAGATCATGTGGAAAAGTTAGCAAACAACACAGCTCCGAGTGAGTCCTGGTTTGAGCACGCTGGTCCTGTCTGTCTGTAATCACTGCTGCTTCACTCGATAGAACATTCAATACTGAAGAGAAACAGTTGTGTTGATCAGCAGCAAATGGCTGTCATGAAAATTACTATGTCTACCCTGGCCCATTTCTTTTTAACATGGCAGCAGCTTTGGAAAACTGTGTTTACTGTTCTCTGGCAGTCAGATGAAATTTAAAAAAAAAAAAGGAGGTTGGTATCCCTCCCTCTTTCTCTGTTCTCCTCTCTTTCACCAGTCCCTTACTCATCCTTTCTAAAATATTCCCTATGTATCCTTAGACTGCTAAAGAGACTGATAGATGCTAATAATATCATAATAATAATGCATATATGCATATATACATAGATCTCTGACTCAGTTATTTTACATTTAAATATGCCCAGGTGCAGTTTACTTATGCAGTGATCCCCTTTATAGATCCCAAATGCCAATTACAGTTTGGTTAATTAGAAGGCATTAGTGGTTTATGAAAATGAATTCTAGTCTGCTGAGCTTCATACAAATATGATTCACCATATTTCTGACCAGAGAATAAAATGATTGTCTGGTGAGATCCCTCTCACAATGTTACATGCCTCTTCCTTCCTTGCCAGGCTACTCTTTGTGTAGTAAATGGATCTGTCCTCCTAAGACTTACCTTCAGTATACCAGAATATCATAGGAAACAGCGTGATAGTCTATAACTTCGTTCTTATTTGCACCAGTGCTGCAACTGGTGATTTTGCCAGTGTTAAATGACAATCAGCAAGTAAAAACCAGTATTCAGGAAAGCTCTTATCAGTTAGACTTAGGCCAGTTGAAAATTTACTGTTTTCATTGGCAGGGGTTTCAGCCTTTCACCACGGATTAACTACACCCTAGGGTCAGTCTACATACAACAGAACTACTTCTGCTCACTCAGAAAAAAACTAAAGAAAGTAATAGCGTAAATGAAATAAGGTGCCACTCTGTACTGCAGTCAGTAGCAGAGAAAATTCAAAATTGTGATCCATTCTTCACAATTTACCTTCCTAAGCAATAAAATCAGAGGAAAGAGTTAAATGAAGTCTGGCTTTGATTGGGGGTGCACCCGGGGGTTTTCATGTTTGGAGTTTTCATGTTTGGCAGATACTGAGCTTTCTGTCAAAAGTTATATTATCTGTATTCCTGTGAATGGAAGCTGGAATGAGATGCACTGAGATCCTGAAACTCCCAAAGAGTATTGAACAAAACGGGGAAACCATCACGCTCCCAGTATGCTTATTTTTCTTTTCCAGACATCTGTCAAATTATGTACTTTTTCTTTCCTACTGCTCTAGATAATTTAAACTCTACCTGAAAATGTTACTCATCTGGGCTGAGATAAAAACAAGCTATTCTGTAAAAAGCTGAAGTTGTCATTTGTACTGCACAGTTAAGGAAAACAACCATTTTTTTCTGGTGGACACAGGGCATTCTCTTGCATAGGGTCACAAAGCACTCTGCAACTGGTAATGGATTTTGAACAGGTCTTTGAATGAAGCAAAGAGCAAAGTTGAGCTATGCTTAGTGCAACAAAGTGCTGATGAAGTGCTGATTCAGTCCTTACTCCTCAGTGAGAGAGCACCTTATCACTCAATATACAGAAGCGACGAAAAGGAATCTCATGAAGTTATAGCACTAGTTTGTTCTGTACTAGCACTGAGTGATGAAGGACCTTGTTTCCCTGTTATATTACTTACCCTAATTGGGACTATGGTCTCAGCTATCTCATTACTCAATATTACGTAGAACTTTGATACCTTCATCTTCAAACCCTGAATAGTTAATTACTGGTTCTACACTCAATCTCCATTTCTTTACATTAAAGATCCATCTGCATTGCACACATACGGTGCTTCATTCCTTTTCTTACACAATAGATTCCAAAACCAAAGGCAGTGAGCTTGAGAATTTTATGCAGACATAGAGGATGCAACTCTTAGACAGTATACATAAATCATCTCTGCCCTAGAATAACCTAAACTGCGGCTGCTAACCCTAGAATCATAGAATCATTTAGTTTGGAAAAAACCTTTAGGATCACTGAGTGCAACCACTAACCTAGCACTGGTGAGTCCACCACTAAACTGTGTCCCTAAGCCCCACATCTGCACGTCTTTTAAATACCTCCAGGAATGGGGGCTCAACCACTTCCCTAGGCAGCCTGTTCCAATGCTTGATAACCCTTTTGGGGAAGAAATTTTTCCTAATACCCAATCTAAACCTCCCCTAGCAAGTGAGGCTTGAGGCCATTTCCTCTTGTCCTACCACTCGCTACTTGGGAGAAGAGAGCAACACCCACCTCACTACAGCCTCCTTTCAGGCAGTTGTAGAGGGGCAGTAAGGTCTCCCCCCAGCCTCCTTTTCTCCAGGCTAAACAACCCCAGTTCCCTCAGCAGCTCCTCACAAAATTTGTTCTCTAGAGAGTTCACCAGCTTCGTTGACCTTTTTTGGGCACACTCCAGCACTTCAACTTCTTTTGTATTGTGAGGGGCAGTCCTGGTTTCGGCTGGGATAGAATTAATTTTCTTCCTAATATCTTTAGTGCCGTATTTTGGATTTCGTATTGAGGATACTGTTGATAACACACTGACATTTTAGTTGTTGCTAAGTAGTGCTTACACTAAGTCAAGGACTTCTCAGATTCTCATGCTCTACTGACTGAGAAGGCTGGAGGTGCACAAGAAGCTGGGAGGGCGCACAGCCAGGACAGCTGACCCAAACTGGTCAAAGGGATATTCCATACCATATGACGTCATGCTCAGTTTATACACTAGTGAAAAGCTGCCACGGAGCTGCTGCTTGGAGACTGACTGGGCATCAGTTAGCGGGTGGTGAGAGATTGCATTGTGCATCATTTGGTTTGTATATTCTTTTATAATTATTATTATTATTATTACTATTTTATTTCAATTATTAAACTGTTCTTATCTCAACCCATGAGGTTTTTTTCACTTTTACTCTTCCAATTCTCTCCCCCATCCCACTGAGGGGGGAGCGAGTGAGCGGCTGGGTGGAGCAGAGTTACAGACCCTGTTGCTGAAAAAAATCTAAGGTGTAAGCTTTTTGTTGGTTTTTTTAGCCAAATATGTAAAATGTCTGAATGTTGTATGCTTTATAGCAGCTCCTACACCTGTTAGTCGAAATAGCTGCCACATTAGTCATTCCATATATATCACATCTGCAGCTGGAGTATTTTTTAGCAAGGTCAGCGTGAGCAGGTTTATGCTCTAGTCTGATTCAGGATTTAGCCCAGAGATGTACATTTTTTAAATAAAGCAGAAATTGTTATTCTTATAATCATACTTTTCATATAATA
Source organism: Egretta garzetta (assembly GCF_000687185.1). Lineage (NCBI taxonomy): Eukaryota > Metazoa > Chordata > Aves > Pelecaniformes > Ardeidae > Egretta > Egretta garzetta. The sequence goes on from NW_009260073.1 coordinate 1,260,210, forward strand.
ATGTTCATATAATAATAGGGCCAGAATCTATATCATGTCTTAGAGTTAAATGTGTTCTGGTCAAAGAATATGACTGCAAAAGCAGAGGCTGAGAAGATTAAATTGGCTATCTGCTTTTCTTTTGGAGCAACATTTCAGGGGCTCCTTTGAGTAGGTACCATTTAATCCCCTGCAGCAAGAAAAGTCAATAACAACATTTATTCTAATAGCATATCATGTCTTCAAACAATGCTGAAACCCCATACTGATGACATTTCTGCCAGTTGCATAACCTTCTGCCAAAATGGGAATTGAGACAGGATGAAAGACAGGTCAGACAGTTCGCTAGACATCTCTCCTTCTTTGACAACTCTTGCCCTTATCTGTTGTGACTTCAAAAGAGAATTGCTGGAGCAACTGGTGATAAAACTACCTGGCTGAAGGAGCTAAATGGTTCAAGGCTGCTTCTCATCACTGACAGCAGAAAAAAAAGATAGTATTAGTCACCTGCATCCAGCTGCAAATATTGACCTGTAAAAGTGCCCTTCCACCCCACAGTGTCTCACATGAGGAGCGACAAGAACATCATGCACCAAGCAGATAGGTTTGCACAGGGCCTGACCACCCAACAGATACAAAAACAGTAGATGCCATGGCAAAATTTTGCAGACAGATTTAAATGAACGGAATCTATTTCCTGAACAAGTCATTTAGAAACTGCTGTATCTTTTAAATCTTCATGACAGCTCAAGTTTGGACTTGTAGGGACTGAGTAGGTGGTTATACTTTTGGATTATGATGGGATTTGGAAGAACAACTGGATTTATCCACTGCATGTTTGGGAATCTGATTTAAAGCATCAGTCAACATCTGGAAAGGGAAGTTCTCAACATGCAGATTAAGACCTGCGCTAGGTAGAAGGAACTCCAGCAATAATGATTAAAGGTCCCATTTTTCACTGTGTCTACTGGTGTGTCTCTTATGACATTCACCACTTGAGCAGCAATGAAATGCTTCACAGCTGCCTGTGGGCCTGGGAAGGAGAGTCCTTTGCATTTAGATGTAGTAAACCAAGGGCAGGACCTGAGCAGCTGGGCAGGAAAAGATCACATTTTCTTTAAAAAGCTGTAACTTCACAGGTTTAGAAACTGACTGTTTTCTGTCTTACAGAAGTTGTATGGGGAAATAGATTTTTCTTAAACAGTAGTGTGTGACTTCGGTCAATTCTTATTATTTTTAAAACTTGTTAGATAATTAGCAATCAGCAGTCTTCCAAACAAGGCTAACAGAAGTAAAGAAAAATTTTTTTGCCTTTGCACTGATTTGTCAATGCAGGATATAACATTGCATGTTGTTATAAACTTGTGCAAATATTGGCCAGTAAGTTTTCCCATATTTCTTAGGAGTGGAGAAAGAACGAGTCTGCATGTGGTGTTTCTGTGGTATAGAAGACACATTCCTCTGACATTATTGATGGATGGTGTCTCTAGATATAGTTCCAAAGCAAAATTGTACTAAGGTTGTTAAAATTATTTCCGCAATTCATACTAGCAATGAATGATGTTTTTTCTGTCTTCTTTCTTGCCATGTGTGAAATGAGTCTCTACCTCACTGACTCCAGCTGCTCGCCTGTGACCATTTCTGTTGCTTTGTATGATGGAGGCTGTAAAGAGTTGTGCTGTGGCAGCCTCCCCACGACATAATCACCATCTCAAGCAAAACCACAAGATTGCCTGCTTGAATGGGAAGCTGTATCTTTCCAACTCATTTTCAAAATCAACAGGTTAGGGATGCTGTCCTAATTACTATTTATCTTACAAGTTTTGAAAAAAATCAGTGAGATTTGAGTTTCATGCTTTGTACTACCTAGTACTGGATGTTGCAGCAACGAAGAAGCTTTTCATGCGTGAAAGTCATACCCTTTTCTTTCTGGCTGCAATTTCCATTCTGAAGCATATTTTATTGCACTTAAACTACAAACTTACGACACTGGCGAACATTGCAGTCACAGGTTAAAGCTCCAGTGAAAAAAAGCAGTAGCTCTTTGACCGTTTCTTTCTTTCAAGTTGTTAATCTTGTACCTTGTGTTGGTGTAGTGTGTAACAAACTGTCAACACTAGTAGAGAAATGTCAGAGCAGGCTGCTGACAGACCAGAGCCGTCTAGCCAGTGCTATCTGCAAATAAAGCATGACTTCATTTCTTCTCTCTTAGGGAAGGAAACAGTCCTCAATGACACCTACATGCCAATTAAATTGGCAGCAGGTGACTCCTGAAACGTGGTTTTGGTCAACTGCTAAAACACAGTCTTCCTGAGTCATTGTAGCACAATACCAGTGTGGCACGTGTGCATCTATGTTTGTCTAGCTCGTGTTTGCAAATAGTAGTGTAAATGTTTGCAAATCCTACTTCAGAACTGAAACAATTCTGAGATCTGTAAACTAAATGGAACTGTAATGTAATTAACTTGTTAGAAAGTGTTTTTGCTAATACGTTTAGTGACATGAAATCAAAAGCATTAGTGCCTACCTGGAGAATCATAACACTAAGGTAAAGATAATTCCTCACTCTTTTGAACTTTTTTTTTTTTTTAAATAAAGGAGCTATATTTCATCCTCTTTATTACCATATTTTTGCAGTTGCACAAATGCACAGTTGTGCAATCTGGTGATAAATTGGCCCAGTGTAGCCAAATATTTGCTTCCATGTTTGTAAATGTATCTAAAACATACCTCACCAAAGACACTTCAGGGCAATGAGTACCCTTCCATATTTGGTTGCAAAGTAATTTATCTGTACACAAAAATTAGGGGTCAATGACCAAGAATGATGCTATTAATTAAGCATGTAAGACAGTTCATATTTGTAGGCAATTTATTTCTGCTTTATATGTTCCACAAACTTTGTGTACGCTGTTTCAAAGGCATGCAGATATTCAGGGGCAAGAGGGCACAGCAAATGAGCTAGCAGGCAGACTGTTGTACCATGCCAAAGAAAGGGGAATAGCCCCAACTTTTCTTCATGATCCTAGTTTTAAGATTATTTCACAAGATATTTTCTCATAAGTGTCCTGCTGAGTTACTGAGTTGAGCCCCACAGCTAGAAAAAAGTGAAGGGTTATTGCTACTAATTAATGATTAAGACTAATCAGTTCATCTTTTTCATCTCTGTTGTAAGAGGCCAATTTAGAAAAAAAAAATTCCTACTGTTAAAAGAAGTAGAAAAAAATTCTGCACTAGCATCCTAAGAATTTTTTTAATAGGTTGTTTACATAACATTACTTTTTTCAAGTCAGTTTGAAGTAAGATGAAGCATTTTCCATGTTCATTCAAAGGCTGAGCACCTTCTTGAGCAGTTCCACAAAGGGACAAGAGCACCAGAGCAGTACATGGGCTCAGACCCAGTGTTCTTCTCATATTCCAGGTCATCTACCAGACAGATAATTAAAAGTAAGAGGGTGGCAAGCATATATGATATTTCCTCCTAATACTCTCTCAGTTTATAACTATTTTCAGCTCAGAGAAATCCCTGAGGCCAATATTATTTAGGAATCCTACTTAGTACAACCCAAAGGCATCTTTTTCCATTTGGCATTCACATTCATTGCCTGAGAACAGTACACTGTCTCTTTCTTTCAAAAACAAAGCAAAAGTATTTTTAGATTTAAAGAGAGAGGATGAAACAAGGTGGCAGAACATCATTATCTGCAATCTCTCATGTCTTGGCTACCTGGATGCAGTCTCCTCTCTACCCCTTGTCCCTAACAAGCAAGTCACAGGCTACTTCTAGGATAACTCCATGCTGAAGCAATGCCATCACTGTAATGCTGAAGAGCAAGCAAGAAAGAAATGGAAGCCAAGCACAATGCCGAAGCACGGTATTTGAGATGGCAAGTTGAGAATCAGCAAGCCTGTGCTCCACTCCTGCTCCAGCAACTTATTCATGCTGTCTCGTGACTGTCTAATTCAAAGTACAACTCCCACCACTGCCTCCTGCAGACACGATTTGTAACAAAGCAGCATCTGCTTCTGTACAGTTTGTGTAGGATCTGACCCACTAGGCATGCTCAGAGGACACCTACTGCATCAAGCCCGGCAGGTGAGACAGGCAAAGGAACGCCTGTTTTGTGGTTCCCATAGGACATGAGTAGGAGGTAACTGTCATGTCCTGTCAATACTGAGATGCCGAGGCACATGGCCAAGGCAGATCATTAGTCAAATTTTCATTAATAAAAGGCTTTTGCTGCCTTTGAGACAAGGTGGCACCAAAGAGAGGTTTGGAGGATGACAGTTTTGGAGCTTGATGTCTAAGTCCTTCTTCAGAAGCCTCTGGAGTTTTTGAATCTATACCAAAAGTCTTGATTCACTCTATACATATATACATATTCTGTACGTACATATTCACTGCAGTATTACCATAGCTTCTTTGCTATGCCTTTTGTCATGCAAAGGATAAGGCCAGGGGATGAGGCTTATTAATAAATCACTCCGTTTGGCAACGTAGCCACATGGCACAGACTTCACAGAGGGAGCAGTTTCATTCTGTTCTCCCTCACAGCCCAGGGCAGCAGCTCTGCTTTTTCCTGTAGGCTGCACAATCTGCTTGGACCACAGGCACTTAGGCCCTAGCTGGGGTAAGCCTGAGACAACTCTATTCAGTACCAGTTAGTTGTTAGAAGTTGTCTTCTATAAACAGAAGAGAGAAGGTGCTAATGAAGCGCAAAATGATCTTTCCCTGACCGCTGCTACCATCCTGCATGGACCAGAGTTTGGTTATACCTGAGACTCCAGCGCATTTCACAGACCCATGCTAGGAACGTGCATCAGCTCAGCAGCAGGGGCGGCCGGTGTGCACAGATTCAAAACCCCACTGCTCATGCCACTAATGCCTGGCCTCTACTGTAAAACACGTAAAGGTTACTTCTCAGCAGCCTTGTGTTTTATGTAGTCATTACCTACACTAAATGGATAAAAATATTGCAGCCAGTGGGGAAATATTAATTCAGTGTCAAAACAATTTTCACTCACCTGCAGATGTAGGTGTGATTCAAGAAGCAGTCAAAGTACCTGCTTATTATATGCTCTGAAGCAGAAACGTATGTAATCACAGAACAGAAATGTTTATTGTCCCAGGGCTTGCCTCTGCTTAGCCCCATACAGTGCACCCAAGTGTCTCAAGAACAGTGTCCTCATTTATGGATCCTTTACGAGGATCAAGACACATCAGAGCAAGGGTAAATTTGAGGTCTCGTGATGCTCTGGAAGGTTGGACAAATGTCCAGTACATGCTGATCAGACTGCCAGCATAAAAGTCTAACAATTTTCTTTTTCTTCACTTATTGATTCGGTCTTTAAGAAGTGATAAACATAACCATGGTTTTGTTGCTAAGCTTCCCAATGCTGAGTGTACTGAAAAGTCAAGTCATCCCTTACCTACATTTTTTAAAATGAGACAGCTAAGCCTTTTTTAACGCCAAGCTTGTATATCACTTTCAGAGGTTTAGATAGTTCAAAGTCTATTTACTGATCATTTCAAGTCTAAGTCAAATACGTATTTCAAGTCCAATACCAGCAAACCCTAAAATATCATGAACAGTCTAATAATAGACTTGTCTGAGCTCAGTGCTTTGCAGCTGATTTATATGAGAACATGAGAACAATAAATACCAATATCCTAAGTACTGGCCAACCCCAGGCTTCAGTTAAAAGCTCACAGACCTGAACCCTTTTTAAATCAGTGTGGCTATTCAGTCACCAGCTCTGGAAACTACCTGTTTTAATGGTGACTTAATCGGCTGAATCAGCTGAATCACTGTCCCATGCACTGTGGTCACAGATCAAAGCACTTAGGAAGGTACAAAGGAAGTGGTAAAGGGACACTGTGCCCGTTCCAGTGGTGATCCAGTTGTCCTTCTAACATTGAATTTTCTGTAAGAAACAGAAACCTACTTTTCATAATCACTTGATCCTCTGTCATTACAATTTTTCCTACTTTTCAGTGGTTTCCAGCGCGACACTGTTCAATAATTAGTTTTCCAGACTTGCTAACATCAGGAACATGCACTGGAACTTTATACCCCAGAGGAGGTGCCTACAGCTCACTGGGATTTATCTCCATCCATACAAATGGCATTACTACAGCAAATGCTATGGCTTTAGGTTATCAGCAGGTTTCCCCAACATTGCTACTAGTAGGTACGAGCAATTCAGCACGTCTTTTCCTTTTGCAAGTTATGCCCGTTTGGGAGTCACAGGGCAGTGTGTATGGAGAAGAATATGAAGGGAAAGTTCAGGAGACCTTTTACAATCTTACTCCAGTCCTAGCAGAGGTCTTTGAGTTCAAAGAGTCTAATGATGCTGGAGTGTCGGCACTGATCATCTGCCAAAGTGAGGAGGACAACAGTATGACTTCTCCAGTGAAAGTGCAGACGTCTCTCTCTCCTTTCTCCCCAGAGTTTTGGGGATTGCAGTGATATATGCTCCAGGGGCTGGAGTGGTATGCAACGTGCCACTCACCCTAAAACCTTTGGTTGTACTATTGCACCAGAAACTTCCCTTAACAGCACCCTGCAGCATCTGCGTTCTTTGGAAGACAGTTGGCTTTGCTGCTGTCTTTCATTTTATTTTCTCTGTGGTATTAGCTAGCCCTACTGGTTTGTAAGCTCTGCATGTCCTGCTCTGTATTCACTTTTCCAGGTCACCTACAAGTAAAGAAAGATGAAAGTGAATCTAACGGCCCCAGAAGCTCTCTTTCTCTTAAAAAACTTCCACCTGATTCTTAACTGTTTTCTACCTCTTTCTCTAAACATTAATAAGCTAATACTTTATCGGGCTGAATATTGACTTGCACTTTGCGACCTTAAATGTTAGCTCTACCTGAGACACCATGCTGGAAAAAATCACAAAGACCAAGTACATTATGCCTGACTCTTCACCCATATCCCCTCTGATGCAATGTTCACAAAGGCATTAATCAGGTTTATTAACCAGGCCTGTCCTTTCCTAATAGACGTCAACAGGCCCTGCCTGAGAATGAGATCTGTAGGTAATTTAGCAGAAGGTGACCTTTCAGAGGAGGCTGGAAGGCCAGTGGAGTGTGTAAGTATGGAAATGGAGGCAAGGACCTGTGCTGAAACAGTGGAAATGAGAGGAGACCTGTGTAAAACCTTTGGCTGAGCTCCATTACATTGCATGTTGGGATGGAAACCGGGTCTGGCATGAAATGATCATTGCACTCCTTAGTAATATACCAGACAACCCTAGGATTTTTGCTCTGTGTCACCTGGAAGCCATCACAGGGATGGCCTGTCATAAAAATTGATTATGAAGAGAATTATATTTATTTCAAGGAAACAGGAACCATTTCTCTCATACTTTCTATGGGAAAATATAGGAAATGCTCATACCCATTCGCTTTTTAACAGTATTCCAAGTATTAGAAAACAAAAGTTCTAGTAATGTACTGAAATAAGACCATAATTACTTTGGATATGCAGAGAAGGGGCTCATGCTTCTGATGCAATTAGCAGGTCATGTCCCCAGCCCTGGAGCTGCCAACACCAAAGGAGGAACATGAACAGGGAGACTGAGAGCTCCAGATCCTTTCCGTTATTCAGCACGGAATATTTCGGCACAGTACGGTTCTCATGAATAAAATGTTCCTGACTATTTGACCGCTGTATTGCCAGCCCTGGTGGAGGCCACCCCTCTGGTCCCATGTGGAGGCAGGGTGGACACCTGTGACCATCCCTGCCCTCCACCGATGGCCAACGACTCACCCCCCAATGGCCACCGACTGGCCCCCCGCCTTCCCGCCAAGCCGGGGCTGGGGAGGCATTGCCACAGCAACGCCCTCGAACACCCTCCCCAGGATGCAGTTGCTATGGCAACGCTCTCCTTGTGGCATCCACCCCTGGGAGGGAAAGGCTGGAGGGGTTGCCATGGAAACGGTGCTCCCCTGAAGCATCAGTAGGGCTGGTCTCTTCCCCACCTTTCTGCCCCCCAGAATGTCCTGCTGTGAAGCTGAGACACCTCCCGGACACATCCTGCTCTGTCCCACCCCGTCCCCGTGGCCGTGCCAGCCCCAGCCACACACGGCTGCTCCCATCGGACTCGCAGCAGCTTCACCAGCCATGCAGGGCCAACCTGACAGGAGACCTTTTTACTGCACAGCACTGCAGTGGTTGACATCTGGGGACATGGACAGTCATCAGACTATTGCAGGGGACCTAGTTTCCCTTCTGAAGGAATGGTGGAAATGCGAAGTCACTGGTTGTGCTCGTGATGGAAGTGCTCAGTGCATGGATACGGGAAGATCCAGCAGGGGCTACACATCTACTTGGCAGTAGATATATGTTCTCAGGCGAGGTATGTATCATAAACCAACAAGAACCACATCACCCTTTTGAAATTCCCCAAAACTCCAGAAAGTGTGATTTTTTTTCAGATGAGTCTGCTGTGGGAAGGAACTGTCTGAACCAGTTCTGTAGGAGGGCTGTAGTTAGAAAACGTGAAAAAAATATTCAAAAACCCAGATATTCCATGGGACATTAAAATACACAGGAGTGCTTTTAGCACAGGTATTTGAACAGAAAACATCAAAGGTCTTGACTGCATGACCTGAAAAGCCCAGTTAATGAATGCCTGCTTATCCGTAGAATATCTGAGCGAAGTGATTTGCTTTAAAGGATCTCTCCACTATCACAGGGAGCATGTGGGGATTTTGGCAACAGCAGAGTAGAGGAGTTTGCAGATACAGTCTGAAGAATCAGAATGCTGACAGTGCAGAAAATATCATAAAAAAAAAAGCTAGTTTCAGGTCACAGGACACTCACACATACTCAGTATTTGGCTTCTTGCATATACATTTTAGTTAGTAAGTGATACATTAAATACTAAATAAGAACTTTTTCCATTCAAGAATTTACCAGTGCTCAGGATTTAGGACTCTCAGGAGTTCATGTGCATACTCTGAGTACAAATATCTGCTTTGACACTGACTCTGAGAAGTGTATAACAAGGTCATCTACTGCTGAATCGTCAGAGGGGCAGAGATGGGCTCTCCTTGGGGATAAGGGACTTTGTACGCATCTTAACTGTTGTTATACACCTGCTACTGCTTATCTGAGAGAAGCAAAACACATAACTGCAGATGACCTCACATAATCAAGGAGGGAACTTACAAAAATGTCCAGATCAAGAGATTTTGAGTAATATCTTCTAATAGGGACATATTTCTATCTTATTGCATCTTGGAATGAAGAGATCTTGTTGCTCTCTAAGTGGCATTACTGCGCAATTCATTGTCTGGAACAAACTTACAAAAAACTAGAAATCATCCTCTAATCTCATCCTAAAGGTCTTTACTTCATTTGTAACTGGACAGATTTTGATCATATTTCCAATTGGGATCAAGCAGTTCCAAATCAGTCTGAAAGCCACTTTTGTGCTTTGCTCTCCTCTGTGTTTACCATGTGGCATAAAAATTGCCTCACAGTATGACATAAAAGATATGCAAACGATCATTCTTCTTCATTAGACTTCAAACTTTATCTCTGGGGAAATGGGAACTTGTTTGTGTAGAAACCTCAAATCATGAGTGTCTCTGTATTATTGAATATATGTCTTTGATCCAGTAGATACTTAAGGTAAGAATACACAGTTATTTCTGGAAATCAGTCATCTTCATAGAATCATAGAATGTTTTGGGTTGGAAGGGACCCCTAGAGGCCATCTAGTCCAACCCCTCTGCAGTGAGCAGGGACACCACTAACTAGATCAGATTGCTCAGAGCCCCGTCCAACCTGGCCTTGAATGTTTCCAGGGATGGGGCCTCCACTACCTCTCTGGGCAACCTGTTCCAGTGTTTTACCACCCTCATTGTAAAGAATTTCTTCCTTATATCTAGTCTAAACCTACCCTGTTTTTGTTTAAATCCATTACCCCTTGTCCTGACACAGCTGGCCCTACTAAAAAGGTTTTCCCCATCTTTCCTATAGACCCCCTTTAGGTACTGAAAGGCTGCAATCAGGTCTCCCCGCAGCCTTCTCTTCTCCAGGCTGAACAAGCCCAACTCTCCCAGCCTGTCCTCATAGGAGAGGTGCTCCGGCCCTCGGATCATTTCTGTAGCCCTCCTCTGGACCTGCTCCAACACTTCCATGTCCTTCTTGTGCTGAGGGCTCCAGAGCTGGATGCAGTACTCCAGGTACTGAGTACTCCAGGTACTTGACTTGCCTAAGCAGAAGCTGCTCAGTTCCCCACATATTTTCCCCATCGGCTTACAAAACCTGCCTATTCTTTTGTCCTTTACAATGCCTGTGGCAGAGAGTTCTTAAATTTAATCATGAGCAGTTTTTCATACTGTTCAGTTTGTTTTCACCTGATAATTCAATTTTTCCACTTTCTTCTGCTGGAAAATATTGTCAATATGAGATACTTATCACCTTTTAAACCATTTATTATTTTACAGGTTTTTTGTAATTGAAGCCAATTACAAGTTAATTTAAGTGACCATCCTAATTCTGGATTATAACAAGCTTCAGAAAGAGTTTGGTCGCGTGCCTGTTGCTCTTTGAATAGCAATGATTAGAAGACTTCAATAGCATATATAGATAAATTATAGATATGAGCTAAATTTTTTAGAACTTTTTTCTTGATTTTTCTGAGGTCTGTATTTCTCTGCCTAAGGCATCAGTGTGGCAAGTACTGCTTCAGATACAGATATTCTGCTCCTTCTACAAAATAAATGGAAAACAGACATTAATAAGAGAGACCTCTGACTAAGATTTCAGTCCTCTGAAATTTTCATATAGGAAAACTGTCATTGCTGCCATCCTGCACCTAATTTGATCTGCTTTGCAGATTAAACACAATGGAATTTGCAAGTATACATATTTATATGTAAGGGACAGCAGATAGCATCTTAAACTCATTAGAACTAATATAATAGGAGTGGAAACATGGCACATCCCTGCACAGTGGATCTGTACAGATCTGCAGTAAAGCCCCAGTTAATTCCTCTGTTACGTTTCTTTCCTTGTCCATACATGGGAAGCACAACATCTCTAGTCAGCAAAATTTAGGTCAATTTTGAAAGAAAAATTTCACAGTCAATTTGGAGTGTGGAGCCAGCGTATACCAGAAAGAGTAAGCCAGAACAGCAAGTGGACAGCAATGGGAATGAGGCAGAATCAAAATCAGAGTTTGAGAAACCATAAATGAGAAAGATTTGGA
>NW_009260073.1:1271463-1322107 GCF_000687185.1 Egretta garzetta
CAGCCAGCAGGATCACATCACCTACCTGAAATACTTTTGCCAAATTGTCAAAAAGAGCTTGACCAGCGCTGACTTTATGCTTGACTCCCCTGACTGTGCCGTTTTTGCTGAGGATGTTGACTCGCTTTGTACCAAACCCCCTCTCTTTAGTGGCTCTGACTAAAATGAGCAAGTCATCCTGCTCATTCTCGTTTTCTTCGCACTCGGAGCCTATGTGTCCATTCTGCTGCCCATCCACTTCACTCAACCGGCCTCCCCGTCGGCGTACACCTCCTTCAGCACCCTCCCGCTGTGCGAGGACGCGACGCGGAACCGAACCTTCCTCGACAGCCTCTCACTGTCCGCCTTCATCTCACTTTTAAACATCACCTCTTCCATTGATATAAGCAGTTTGCATTGTTCCAGCGTGGTGCCCATTGCATCTGCCAGTTTGTCACACTTGACAACAATATCAGCGCTGTTTTCTGTTGACAGGGGTTCTCATATTAAACTAAAGAGGGTTCCCAAGAAGCTACACTGCCGTTCTGCAGTTAATAATGGATGCGTTTGTGCTATGGTTACCTTTAAACTAAAACCTGTAAAACGATCCCATCCATCAAATATTAAAAAGCTATTGTGTACTTTTTAGCACTAAGGAAGAAAGCAAGAAAGGTAGAAAATATATTCACTGAGTAAAATAAAAATTCAAACCCACACATGATAAACAGAATAACAGAAATTACAGAAGTTTATATGAATGCAGATTTTGTTTGCTAAGAAAGGCAAAAATGAAGAGGTTTTTACAAGATCTGCAGAGTCAAAGCTGTTTATGTTCATTACACCTGTGGTGAAAATTGTGACCTTCAGCATTGGATTCAATGATGGGCACACTTCTTTCACCAAAACCCTTCCTTCCCCTACCAGTCAGACCTCATTCACCAAAGTTTGCTTTTTATATAAGCTTACAGAGCTCTGACTTGGTGTTTTGTGATACTGGCCTTTACACAGACTGGCAGAGCAGCGGAGAGCAATTAGTCACAATTTGTTGCACAGCATTACACAGTGTTATTAAATAAAATCGAGCCACAGCTCGTACCACACAGTAACCACAGCCTTCATTCTGTTTTGTCAATTATTCAAGGGACTGGGCGAAGGGAATCTAAACAAAGTGGCAGGAGAAAGCTAATTAACTGGGGCAACAAGGATCAAACAAAGAAAAGTAGACTAAGGTGGATTCAACCGCAGGGGAAGCAAATTCCCCTATCCCAACAAATCGCAAGTAGAGGGTGGTGCAACATTAAGCGCTCGGTTCTAGATGCAAAAATAACAAACCCCCACTTGCGGTTTCTGGCTATGCCTATTCAATATCACGTAGCAGCACCTTAGACCCCAAAGCTGGTTCTGAGTTTGCATGATGATCCTTACTTACAGTGCTATTTCTGTATTTTCTCCATTTAAAGTAAAATGCAAAGCATCCCTTAGAGCAGCATGGAGAACTCCATCCCCTTCCCACTTGCCTGGTAAACATTTCCTACACACTCTCTACAGCTTCATTTTCTCTCCAGACTCACGAATGCTGAATTGCTTCCTGAAGCCTGTGACCCCCCTCGACAGGTGTAGGCATGAAACCAGTCCCTAGATGTTCAGCCAACCCAGAATGGTAATGCCTGTGGTCACGAGCAGCTGCAGAGCTTCAAGCATCTGAGGAGGCTTTGTAGCCAAGATTTTGGAAATGCAGAGAAAAAAAGTTGTCATTACAGAGATCTCTCCTGGGCAGAGAAACACGCTGTAAAAAAACCCACTTGGAAAGAAGATATTGCATCCATTGCTGTGTCTTTGACTCTGTCTCATCCCACAAGGAACTGGACCAACCCATTACCTTGATGCTGTGCTAAATAGTATGGTTTCCAGTACAATCCTCACATTTTATCATGTTCAAATTTATCGCTAAGTTGAAAGGAACAAAGGTGATGCTCCTGATAGTTGTTGCCTTCTGCTGCTTCTTCTTGGCACAGAGCCAAGATAACAGCACTGGAGGAAGCCCAGGGAACCAAGGCTGCACAGTGCAGCCTGAAAGACAAACATCTGCCCCACGATAGACGTCCGAGAATCTTCCACCACTCCATGCAAGAAGGTGCCTGCAGAGGGCAATTCATCACAGCTTTCTTCCATGACAGAAAAAGTAGAGAAAGTCTAACTAATAAGCTTAGTCTGAATATTTACCTTTTAAACAACTGAAACTAGGTCAGGTAAGCCAAACTCTTTAATACATTTAAGATGAAAGTTTTGAGCTAAGTTAAGGTAGCAATCACATTGTGTCAAGTGAGGCCTTTATAGCTCTGTCAGGAAGGAAAAAAAAGAAAAAAAGAGAGGAAGAGAGCAGAAGGAAATTGTAGTCTCATTTATAACCCTGACACAATTTCTTTAATACATCAGTGAGATCTAGCTGTCAGAGTTCATCATATATATATAAATATATATACTTCAATTTCAGTAGCTTATACAAGTAGACAATCTGTCCTACGCATTCCATTTCTCTAAGTTTGGAGAACAACCAGCTTCACCTCCCAAAAGGATCACAAATCAATAACATTAAACTGTAGCAAAATGCTTGTAAGAGTATCTAGCCATCTGTATTAAGCAGCAAAGACTGTTTGCGTTTTGCTGAAGAAATGTATAGTGTGCTATCTGAAGCTACTGTAAAAATGGACCTCGTGAAATTCCCATCGATCGGAGAATTAAAAGTATAAAGAACAATTAGAACCAGTAGTATTAAAATAGCAGCAAAATGAAACCCAAGTCATGAAAATGAGACTTTTGGAAGAAAACATAAGTTCAAAAAAGAAATAAATTAGGTTGAATTCAACAAATGCCTTCTTCATTTCTGAACATGTGATCATTTTCCCAGAGCAGTTCACCCTATGACAAAGCGCTATACTCTCTGGTTTGATGCGTAGTGAAAGCGGGGCCAGTTTGCCTCATGTATTTGCAGGTTACTAAGTATATATAGCAAAGCTGTAGGCTGATTTGATGCCATTCACAGTGGTGTCGTTCATCATTAGGCAGATGGCATGAATTCACAGGGACATGTCTTATGATACTAATTTTTCTTCACTCTACAAAGTCTGCAACCACCTCTAATTTTATTACACCAGTAGTAATCAAAAGCATATTCCTGTAATCTCTAATTGTTAATTCAAAACTAGCAGAGCAATTATCAGGACCCCGTTATTCAAGAGCCCTAGATTTTTTTTTCCATCTGTTGTTGGGAATTTTGGTTTATAAAAGCACATGTGGGAAGTTGAGTGTGTTACTTCTGTTACAAGTAAGTGAAGTTTGTGACTAGCACACTCTATGCTCTAGAGATTACCAAAATAGATGATTCGAACGGTGAATGCTAAACATTTTTCTAGCTGAGACAGATTTAGTGCATTTCCCACTTGCTCAGAGAAGGAGCATTCCCATTTGCTAAGTTGGCAAAACATCTGTCTGCTTTCCTGCCGGTCCAGAATAACATTTTAACTGTAGTAAAGTTCAGGAGGACGCGCAGAGCATGTTCCAGTACCCATCAGGGAACCCTTGCATCTGGCAGTTGTTTGTCAGGCCCAGCAGCTGCTGAACAGAAATACTGCAGATGAGAACAGACCAAGCATGCTGTTGCTATTATAATATCTGATTATTCATATGACAAGTGCTTTACACTGCCATTTAATTCTACTTGCAGATTTCATTTAACTTCTGCTAAGCAATTATTAGACAGAATGGCAGGGTTTCTGTGCCTATATTCCTGTTTACATTAGTGAGTTGGGTACATTCCTTCTTCAATTTATATTGTGAAGAAGTTAAACGAGTGAGGAAATGAACACATGCATCTAGGCCATGCAGCAAGTGCACAGGGAGGTAAGAGGACCTACAGGACCTTTCTGCTACCCTTTTTGCTGGGGGTAGCATAAAGTCTCCATTTCCAACCTCTTTAGGGAAAAATATTCTACATTGTATCTGGAAAGGGAGTCAACGACTATCTTTAACTTGAAATTCGCTGCCATTTCAGCACAGTTCTTTCTGCTTTTTCCATGGTAGATTTCTACAGGAAGGAGGCTGCTGAGCTAAACACAGAAGCAGTGGTTCATGAAGAGCTCCTGTCTTTATCAGGTAGTTCAGCTTCTGTGGAAAACCTCTTTTGTTTACTTACTCTGAACAAACTAAAAGGCCAGCTCTTAAACGTGTTAAATACCTGAGTTATACAAGGCACAGACCAGTTTTCCTTCTTCAGGAGAGCCTGTCAAATACTTCTAGCCTACGGACTACAGTAGTAAGAGTAGTGGCTGGGGCCTTTGATCCATGTCATATGGCTGATAACAGGCATGATTGTTTATTTCCTCTCTCACACAGCCAGTCTCAAAATTCATTGTCATAGCTCCATTTTTTCTAGTCATGTAAGTGGTCATCATAGGATGTCTGTAACTGTTAGCTGTCCCTCCAGAAGCATTAGCCTGTAGCTCGCCACCAAAATTTTTGGTGGCCACAACTTTTGTAGCCTAGGATAGGATTTAATTTATATGCTGATCTTCATTAAGATCTTTGGTGTATTTTCTCCCGTGTTCTAGTTGGACAGGTAAAAATAAGGAGAGAAAAAAATATTTCCATTACAGCAGCAATTTGTAGAGGAAAGAACAACTCTGGTATGAAAAAAAAATTATTTTATAGCTATGATGCACCACAAAAAAAAAAATCTCCAATTCAACAGAGAACAAAAAAGCATGTCGTAAGAGGTAATTGCTCAGCCAGACTGTTCTGTCTAGACAAACTGGCTAGATATGAACTGGCTAGGTATGAAGCTAGACATTAAGTTCTGTCTACCCAAGTAAACCATGGTGAATTGTGAACCTACCAGTTTGTGGGGCCACATATGCAGTCCAGACATGTCCTGCTCAGTGTAGGATTAGAACAGAGTGTGCACGTCTCCTCCAAGCTGCTTCCCAAATGAGCATAACAAGCGAAGGGAAGGAGGTCTGGATGCCAGAATCTAGCACAGAACACAGCTGAGTGTCACTGTCAAGTAAAGGGTTGCTGGGCTGTGGAGCAACCACAAGAACACATGACAAAAAGGTTGTTTTCTGTCTGGTTATTCCACAGTGGCTCTGCTTGAGCCCATCTCAGATTGATTTTACTGCCATTGATACTGGAAACTATAGGTAATACTGTGTTGCAAAAAAAAAAAAAAACCACCAGTGATTAGAAGACATTAATGTTAGAGCAAAATATTTGTACACATTTCTTCTAAGTTCTGGTTAGGCTTTCTAAATGTGAAAATGTGCTTCCATCTTTTTTTGGTGTGGTTTATAACACCTTTGTTAGAAATCTGACCTAAAATATGACAGTCCTTTTCGATAAAATGTCACAGTCTGAGTACTACCAAATCAGCTGAGATTTGAAAGAAGAACCTGCTGCAGAAAGCACTGATTCACTTGGAAGAATATTCTCTCCGCTAACCATACTGCATTTATCATGGTTTCAATGACAACAGAACCTTTTTTCAAATCCAAGAACTTTTAAAAAAGACTTATTCTTTGCTTGGGAAGAAAAATGATGTTCAGACTCATGGTATTTTTCAAGGCTAATTTTCAGGGATTGCATATGGTCCCTCTTCCCTGTGAAGATGAAAAAATCAGCACGAAAGCTTCAGAGAGTCATTTCCATTCTCAGAGCTCCACATGAAACAGCCTCAGCAGCAACAGAGGCCTGAGCCCTGTCCTGAGACTCCTCATACATCTATTTCTTTTAGCTCCCACTAGACACACAGGCATCAAACTGCTGTCATCTTTTGACTCGTAAATACATATATTGATATGTATCCCAGATACAAAATCCTTATAGGCCTTTTTATAACATAGGCATGTTAGGCCTACAGTGTTGCTTTCAATATTTTGGACAAATTCCAACTAGATCATTGCATTCTGCATTGTTAAATTTTCCCTGAGCTTGTAGCTGGATGTAGTGGTCTTCCCCTCGGCTGAGTCCTGCTGCTGAGCTGTCAACATTTCATTAGTGAGAGACCTTAGTTAAACATATCTCTTAAAAGTTGCTTGGAGACAAGCAAGATTTAATTACATAGTTTTACCGGAGATACACTGAGAGTCTTATATAGAAATGAAAAGGATTTATAAATACTGTGAGTAGACTTATGTTTTTAGAATTTTATTCTTAGATTATGAAAAAGTTTTTCAGGTCAGTTTGCATCCAACCTGGGGT
This sequence comes from Egretta garzetta, assembly GCF_000687185.1. Lineage (NCBI taxonomy): Eukaryota > Metazoa > Chordata > Aves > Pelecaniformes > Ardeidae > Egretta > Egretta garzetta. Next base: position 1,277,695 of record NW_009260073.1, read on the forward strand.
TTTGGATTGGTGGTATTTATTTTAGGGCCTTAACTCTGAGAGGACCAATGCTAACAACATATAAGTGGCCCTTTTTTGGTCAGATTTATTCTTCTGTGGAAGAAGAATACAAGTTACTGCTTGCAAACTGTGTGGGAATTGAGCATGCAAATATATACCAAAATCCTATATCTGACTTGAAGTACAGATCTCGCATGCCTCTCTCAAACTTTCCACTATGTAGTATTTTTGACATATATTTTTGAGCCAAAAATATGACTACTAGTGATTTAGAATTTTTTTTTTTTTTTGCATCTCTGGCTTTCACAGGAGAAAATCATACTCAGCTTTCTTCCTGTCATTTTTTTTTTCTTAGAAAAACACGTTGTTGTTGTGATTGTAGACAGTAGATACTCTAGAGATAACAACATACAATAATTCAGCTTAGCTCTCACTTCACATGTGGGAATAAGAGTGATGAAAGTAAGATAAAGGATTTTCATTTAGTTCCATTATTATTAGATAACGTTACCGCTAGTATTCTTTCTGTGGGTTTCTTTTATTCAAAACTTGATAAATCCTTATATGTTGTTTGTTCTCCATGTCTTCAGATCATTGTTGGTTTTTTTCCAACTGCTGTTCATGTACGTGACAGCAGACTGACTCCTGTATAAGGCAGATGATCTGCATACACTGTGATTTCCCATACGACCACTAGCTGATAAGAAAAGTCATCCAATGCCTGGATTGTTGTGCTATTTTTAATTTGAGATAGGGTGGATATCAGTTTCAGTAAAGGAAATATTTATATGTATACGACTGTAATAAATCCTGGATGGAAAGGAAAGAATGGCATTTCATTCAGCCTTCAGGATAACAGAAACACATCAGCTTTGTCTTGTGCTCTCCTGAGGAGAGTTTAATAGCCATGATTTCTCAAAGGTAAATCTTTATGAGACCTGGAGGCAGAAGAGCCATCCATGGACAAAGAAGAAATGAGACAGGTTTGGCTTTTCCACGAGACAGTAACCCATAACCAAGTCTAGACGTAAATGGAGAAAGACAAGGTGGAGGGCAGGGGATTAGGGGATCGGTCTGTTCAGTGGCTGAGCTAACTGCACGAGGGATGAATCATTAAGTCACATAGGCTCTGTGGATCTCAGCCACCCAACTGAGAATCACCCCACTCAGTTTGATTCAGACAAATCCTTACTATGAGCAGGGAAATAATGGCAGCAAATGCTTGTCTGGACTGACTGACGAAACCACGCTGACGCTGGATGAAATCACTGCCCTTATAGCAACAGAAATTCAGAGCTTAGTCTGTGCAGCCGGAGGAGCCAGGGCTGGTGATTCACCCGCCAGCCCAGGGATGTCAGGGACTATTGGAAACCATCTCTGGGCAAGGCAGGTGCAGAGGGGGCTAGAGACGCACCACCAACAGAGGAGAGAGGCCTCCCTTTTCTGTTTGCTAATAGAAAAATGGGTACTTTTGGATTTACAGACAAAGGAGAAACTTGGGATGGCAGATTATGCTTTTTTCTTTTTAGCACTGATTGCTTCAAAATTATTGGGAGCAAATGATGCAGTGCTGTCCAGCTTTTCCCACACACTTCAGTGCACTGTTGTATCATAAATCCAGTTACTCATGACTCTTAATGTGCAGTCACTTCCTTGGACCACTCATTTGCTATTTAAAAAAAAAAGAGATGCCAAACAGCCCAAAAGCATATGCACATACCATAGCACTGGGGAAAAAAAGAAAAATAAGATGCTGCCGCCTTTAGCTACACTTAATCTCTTTAGATGGGGAAACACTGACTTGCCAGCTGAGTAGCCAGCACTCTGATATTTGAACACTGTTTAATAGGCTGGTTTGCACATTATAATGAATCATATGTCTTCAGTCGCATATTCTTTTGTTATTATGATTATGTCAGTCTTATTGCATTCCTCAGGAAACAAAAGGCACCAAAACAAGTATAGCATCCATACACTATTCTAATCTTGTTTTCTTTCATTTCAGCTTGGATTTTGAGCACTTAGACTGAGCTAATTCAATTTACAGGCTCATTAACCAGACTGCAAATGAAAGGGGAAGACAGTGTGTCTCCACAGGAATTCTCAATGTCAGAACAGTCCCTGGGTTTAAAACCTCAGGAGCTCCTGGTGCAGCATCAGTCTGCTTTCTCATACCTGCGATCCAAAATAGGATTCAACAGGTAAAGGAAGTGGCAAAGAAACTGAAAGGAAAATTATAATGCTTTTTTCTCCAGTAAATATTAAATATTAAATTGCATGTGAATTTCTCTGTAGGCTTCCTGGTCAAATCTTCACACATAATGCCTGACTTGCCAACAGGCTTTCATGCTAAAACACTTTTTTTTTTTTTCCTGGTTCTTCTTAAAGCTGTTTCAAAGCAAAAGAAATATTTATTTCTCTCTCTGCATCGCTCTCTTTCTAGCTCTACCGCTATTTGTCACAGCTGAGGGACGGTGACAGTATTCGACCCCGTGTTTCCAGCAGGCATGTCTAAGGGCTGTGTCCTGAGCCTGCCTGTCAGAGCTTTTCCTTGCACCCAGCCCCATAACGTTTTTACTGACTACATGCCAGTTCCACCTTTTAGTTGCAAGATTCTTCCCATGAATGTGAGAGTCCTTAATTTATAAAATGGTTTTCAGGTCAGAATACCTTTTGGAGGGCCTTTTTATTTTGTGCTGATTTGCTTTGGTTTGATTAGTTTTCCTTTAACTGTTTGCTTACTATTTCTTATTTCTTCATCCTCCTGGAGCTGAGGAGACTGCTGAATTACATCAGTCCCCAAAGGATGCAGCCTTCAGCTGAATGCTCATATAAAAATGACTATTTCCTCTGTGGTGTGTATTCATCAGAGGCATATTCAAATGCATGCTCTTGTTTTATTAGATTCTTACATTTGAAATATGTATTCACAAACACAGGATTTCAAACCAAATCTTTGAGGAGGTTCAGTGGCAGCCCCGATCAGCAGGACCTCAGACCTCCCCATCGCCCTGCCATCAATGATGTTGAGCCCAAGATATTGACTGAGCTGCAGCATATTTAATTTAAAAGTTTACCTTTAGACTGCAGTTAATAACACACACATGCACTCTCTTCTTTCAAACAAACCCCTTCGACAAGCAGTGGCCTTTATGCCCAGCAGCTAAATGCCCGGTGACTAAATGTCACCTCTTTGAATGCAAAAAGCTATTTCACTGTCCAGAACCATTCCTGGAACACTGAGCAGCATAACGATTCCTGATAAAATAGGCACCTGGGATGCCTGATACTGCACTGAATTTTCATAGACATGCACTGCCACTAGAATCCCATTTTATTGTCGTCGCAAAGACTTGCATTTATTGGACTCAAAATCTCTCTTCTGCCATTCTACTGGCACTTCTGTTCCAGGCTATGTAATCGGTGAGGTTTCCCTCACAAATTTTTCTGCATCTTACATTTTCTGCGACAGAGTCTCATATTTTCTGTAGCAGACATTGTTTACTCTCAGCAACAAAAACCCAGATGAAAGCTAAATCAGCTGGGCAGGTAAACAATACTTTTCAGTAAGTGAAGCATTTTGGTGGTTTAGCTCTAGCACAGATATCAGATTATTTACGGATGTCCCAGCGAGTGATCCAAATGAATCTTAGCCGCCAATGATATTTCCAAAATGTTCAAAAGTCATGAGTCAGGACCCCTGAAATCTTCAGACTGAGTAAATATGGTATGGTTTTTAAACATGTATATTTCTTTTGATTTGATCTTGATTTCTTTGTTCTTGATCCTGTTATTGCACCTTGATATTTCCAAACCTTTCCCTGCAACAACATGGTATGCAATCTCATTTTTCACGGAAGCCGAGATTTTCACGCAATCCTTTTATTTCAGTAGTTGTGCATTTGCCCAGGACCATGTCCAGTCAGGTTTTGAATACCTCCACATTTTTCACTCTTTTGCTAAAGATCACCAGTTGTTGTGACACTTTTAGGGTGAGGTGCACAAGGTGCATACAGCACCTTGCATCTCTCTTGAACATCCTCAGTACAGTCTTTTGTGTAAGCTCTAGGCTAGTAGAAGATTTTGTCATTAAGTCACACATCAAAAGTTATTCTCTCCAGTGAGAAGAGACCCCAAAACCTGGCATCTGCTAATCCATCAGCCACCTGCTTACATGGATTTCTAGTGGCAGTTCTTACTGTGTCCCTATCACCGCGGTGTGTAAGCACCTAAGTTTTTTGTAGAGTATCTCCACAATGAGGTGCAAAAGTGTTCATCAGTCATCTGCATTGCTTAACCTGGGACCAGCTGGGAAGCAAGCTGTCATCCTTTGCTGTGGGAGGACTTGCCCTTTGGAGTGGCCTCTGGGGTGAACTTCTTTCCAGATGCTGGATACAGCACCATCTGTAGTTCACATTGTCCTACCTGGCATTTTAGTGATAGCATTTTGGTATTTCATTACAGACCAGGTCAATATAGAACTTTCTCAGAGCAATGCCCATGTTGCCTGCTACAAGGGCAGATGAGACTTGTGAAGGTTGGTGTAGACACAGTACAGATGCCAGCAGCTAATGGCAGAAGCACTCTGATTTTTGAAGTAACCACATATGTACTGCCATTAGCCAGGCCCTCAATAATATTTAGGCACTTCACTCCTACTGGACCGGCCTAAGTGTCATAATAGGAGCTGGATTTTCTGAGCAGCTCAAAGACAGGCTACACAGCAAGTGTGGTAACGTATGGCATTGACCTAAACTGGCCCACTCTTAGTGCTCAAATGGCTGTCCCAGTATTTCTTGATGAAAAAATTGAACTCCAGACCACCTGTCAAATTTTATCTTTGCTGTTTCAGCCCTCCTTTCCTTTAACAATATCAGAAGTGCACAGTAATCCACAAGGTTAAAGCCACGCTGAGACAAGAGATGGTCAAGTGGTAAAGTGGGGGCTTTTTCTGCTTTCTCCCTCCTGCAGCTTGACAGCGGAGGGCAACACAGAGTGCAGCAGGGAACTGAGTTATCATTTGCATGAGCAAATAGGATAAAGTCCATGTCAGGAAGACCAAGGGCAGGGGGGTTTGGCTTTGGAAACTCAGCTACAACTTTAACATTATATTTGCTTAGAGATAGCATAAAATACTGTTTTTAAAAAATATTTTGTCAAAGTTAGAGCAAAAATGAAGAAATTCTCACAGAATGCCTTTCCATGTCTTTATGAGCTCTGTATTACTATTATTTGTCTAGGTAATACATGGAGATTATTTTTCTCAGACCCAAGGATGTCAAATTTCATGTAAATGATGCCTATAATTACCTTAAGTAAACACTATAACTGAAAAAAATTAGAAATTTTTACACCTTTGTTTACATATATTTCTGTTATTTAGGACATTATTTACCATGTAATATGGTTCACAGGTCTGAAAAAGTGTTCATTGTGGTATAAAAGTAGGCATATAGTGTGATGATATGGCTTACAAGAATACCATGGTTGCATTACTGAAAATACATATGTACTATAAAATTACTGCTATATACTGGTAAATACTTGATGGGAACAAATATGACGCTTAAGTCCAGGTTTTGGTTGTCCATGACTACAGCTGGAGCAGATGTAGGCACACATGCACACCCACTGGAATGAAAAACCTGAATGTGTCTTGTTATTTTCTTTTTTTGGAAGAAAAGGAAAATTGTTTCCTCCATGCTGGTGTGTAGCTGTAACCCTCATTTCACAAGGCTGCACTAGCCAGCATACATGAAATGACTGGTTTCAAGAGCTGGTACCTTTCCTGGGTGCACTGTAATTGAATTTGGTGTCATCAGCTGGAGGCAGAAGAGTCTCACTTTACCTCAGAGTAAATAAAAATGCTGGTGATCTTTCTTTTTTAAAAAACACGTGTTGATGTATTTCATGTGTATATCAACTTCTTCAGCATATGTTGTTCAATTTGACAAACTGTATGTATGCTAGTGCCCCCGTTTCAGTGTCATATTTGCTGTCCTTGCACCTCCCTTTCTCTGTCCAAACTTCTCCCAACTTGAAACATTTTCCTCTAACTTTCAGGCACCATTAACTAGAACATAAAGCAGATCAAAAAATATATTCATTTGCATAATAATTGAGAAAGATATTAATTTGTGTTTTAATTTCCTTTAGTTTCATATGTAATGATTTCATTAGCAGCAAATATTTTGTTGTGACCAGTTTTCTGAAAGCCTTTTAATCAAATTAAAAATTCACAGCAAATAGAGTAGTCAGAGCAGAAACATTTGCATATCAAGCAAAGCTTCCACAGGCCTGGTTTTGATTTTCTCCATTGCTCTGATTCCCTGCTCGTTCTGCTTCCCCCACCCCTCAGCCTCGCCGCTTCGCCTGCCTTCTATGTCTGACCTCCTTCTTTGATCCTTCCTTGGAGAAGTATCATCTCTACATTATTTTTTACAGTAAAATAAAATTATTCTTTAGAATGTCTAGCTTGCAAACTTTCAGCAATATAAGCATTTGTGTTCAGTAAAGTCCTGGTTTATTATCTATGTACAAGAAATACATAGTTCCTCTGACTGAAACAAGACAGGTTACAGTCAAGTCATTTCCCAGCAAATTACCAAACTAAGCAATCTGCTCTTTTATGATCAATAGGTGGTGTAATGCAAGAAACTATTTCATACCCCTCTGGCTCCTGTAATTAAATAATTTTATTATACCAGAATTATGCGTATTATCCTCAAACTAACTGTAGAGCTGAATGTGTTATCTTGGGAAACATGCATAATCCTAAAGTAAACTGGCTGATGCTTTAACAGTGATTTCTTTTCCAACTTGTTGACCCAAGAAAGCAATGTCTGTGGTGTTTCTAAGAAGCTCATACTTTAAGGGAAGAAATGCAGTATTTTTGTATTTGATCTAGGCATTTCAATTATTATTTCCTTTGCTGGAATCAAGAAAGAACCAAAGTTTATGCAGAAATAAGAAATTAAGAGACCTTTTCAAATGAAGCTTGAACTGAGGCAATGACTGCAATTCCCATTGATTAAATTAAATTTCTTGTTTAAATATCCAACCAATCTGACAAGGCAGACAGCCATTTTTGTACCCAGGGTCCAACACTACAAAATAAGAGTTGATATTTACATCTTTGCTGGCTTAAGTATGTTTTCCTTTCAACATTGTTGCTTCATGGGTCTAACTCGCACTCTCCAACCTTGCAGGCATGAAATATTACCGATGTAAGAGGCTACAGTGATTAAGCATTTACTGATTAAGCAATACACTACTAAGAAAGTAATTGCCTAATAATATAATTAAATAATAAGCATATCACTTCTACTGATTTAGTTATATTGTTTTGCACAGTTATTGCATACAATTATAAAGCTATTATCACTCAAGTAATGTGAAACACACACAACTACTATTGAATTACAGCTCTATCACCCTTTCTTCCCCCCACCACTTAGTACTTGGTTGCAAGTCCATCTGTCTTTACCGTACCCCACACCAAGTCTTTCAGACATACACCTGATGGAAACTTGAGTGGGTTGTCTAAGAGAGCTCCCTCCAGCACCCCAGAAGATGGGCCAGCATCCCAGTCCACAAGTCAGCTTCATTAGTGTTTGTAGACATCTATGCTCCTAGCATCAGAAGAATTACCCCTTCCTGTGTTCCTTACCTGATTTTATACCTTATTCCCAATTTATTCTATTTCCAGAGCCACCTTTTTGCCATTCTTTCACCTCCCTTCCTCTGACCAAACTCTTCCTTATGGACCAGAGGTGGACCAGATCCTTTGCTTGAAGGCACATCTGGCTCCTCTTCACCTTTGAGCATAGAGGACCTATTTCATACTTGTAAGCCCTTAGAAGAGGCAGGATCCTTCCTCTTGGTGCTGGAAGTCACCAGCTTCCAGCCTTCCCCTTCTCCAGAGGCTGCACTTACCTAGTCTTACACAAGATGTGGACACTGACTGCTTCTCTACTGCAGTTAGGGTCCAGGGCTATTCAAGCTGCCGCATCTCAGAGAAGATCCCATCTTCCCCAAAGCTGCACAGCTTTCTCTCTTCCTTCTATAACTTTTCCACTTGGTGGCACAGCCCCTCCAAGGTGGCACAGCTCCTACAGGACAGAAGGCCATCTCTCCTGGCATCAGAGAGAGGCCCCAGGCACTTCTGCAGACTGGGAGTTGTAGGACTGCGTCTGCCATCTGAAGCTCAGTCTGTGCCAAAGCCTCCGCCCTAGCAGGGACAGCTGCCCACCCAACTCCTGAGGAAGCTGCTCTATCATGTGTCACCACCACAGCTAAGCACCTAGCTCTTATATAGGCCTGTCCTGACCACTGGTTAAAAGGGGTGTTTGAGCCTCCCTAACTGGTGGGAGCAGCAACAAAACCTTCAGTCACTCTGGGTCAAGGGTAGGTGATCCTGCTTGTCAGAAGCTGCTAGAGCTTCCTTGGGATCTCACCCTTGTATCTTCCCTTACATCACCCTTACCTGGCAGTAGCAGGCACCCTTAAGTTTCTCAAAGGTTTCCCAGGCATTTGCCAGTGATCCTGGACCTTGTCCCCAGAAGGTCCAGAGGCTTCCGAAGCAAAATCCAGAGACTGACACACAAACTGCTGCATCTGCGGCTGCCTCTGTTAGCTGTGCTCATGAGACTCCCCATAACAGGAAAAACCCCACAGAGAGGATAAAAACACTTGGAACTCCACCAGCTTGGACCAGCTCAGAGACAAATAAGCCCCATGAAGTTGTGTAGAAGTGAGATATCTATTAGATAACCCCAAATACCTGGAAAGGCCTAAGCAAGCTCTGTATAGGCAAGCTCTGTATTTGGAGGGGAAATATTTGCTGTTCTGTTTTTTCATGGCTGTTTTCCTAGACCAACCACACTTCAAATCTGAATTTAAACTCTGAATGGAGGATATACTAAATTAAAAGGGTGTTTCTTAGGGCAGTGTGCTGGCAATCCTATGGCACTAGTAGCAGTAGTAGGGCACAAAAGCCCTTGCCCAAAGCCTGACCTACTTGTATTGACCAGAGGCTGCAGGTTATCTGGTTGTGGACTGACAGGACAACCAGATTTTTTGGACTGCGGTCTGCATCTCTGTGACACACTATCTCAAAGACTTTTCTTTGTAGCCTCGTATTTTGTTGTATCCCCCGATTGCAAAGTTATAGTTTGGTACTTAGTACATGTGCAGACCTGGAGTTCCTCTATTTATTTGCCTCTCAGGCTGTATAATGGAAGATTTTGCCTACACCCAACCTATTCTATTGACTGCTGAAAGAGAAGAAAGATAAAGCAGCCATGAGGTCAGGCACAGATCTACAAGAAAGCCCTGTCTCTAAGACTGAGTGGCCTCAAACTTTACTGCCTTTAAGTTTGCAGTCTTTCAGATCCCAACAATTGCATGTAACACTGCTTTGTGGAGCATCCTATGGGTCAGGCTTAAAGTCCAAATAGATGTCCATCCACATTGCCACACTGTAGGACGTCCCCATGATCCACAAAATGGTGAGTTTCTAGGCTAAAGGGAAATCTTGGGTGTTGACAGTGTTTAAAGTGTCTCTTACAGCTTACTTGCTCTGCAGACAGGATCAGGCATCTTTCTACCCAACATATCCTAGGGACAGCCACGAGAGACAATACAAAAATTGCTGGTGTAGTGCAGATGAAGCATTTGCAGACAAGATGTCCAGCAGCAGAATTTTCTTACATGGTTGTTTGCAGTTCATTCATTAGAATCTTTGCACAGATGGGAGAAAATTAAACAATAAAGTCTGAGGAATGTAAATATGCTCAGGGCAAACAAAAACCTGTGGAGACCTATAAAGGGAAATCACTACATTCTCAGCCTCCATTTTATCAATGTTTTGTTTACTCTACAAATGTAGGAGAGGCAGAGGTGATGGGGCATTTGCTCAGGAATTATTCAGCACCATCTGGCATTTTGAGGTAATTAGTCTGCACTGTACCTCCTTTGGAAACCATAGCAACTCTACAATAACTTAATTGTGTTCTCTGATGACGGCACAATAAATAATAAGTGCCACTGCTGTAATATACTAATTAATGCATTCTCAACTGCCCAGCTGCTGTATACAAATGCACTGTCTATTATGGGTTTCTTGGTAAGAAGTGTTTGCAAAACAGAAAAAGACAAGGATTCAAAAAGAGCATAATTTTGCACAACATCAGTCCTAGATAAAATCAAGGAGAAGCTGGTACGTGATTTAATTGATTAAGAATTGCAGGAATCTTATTACTGTCAGTCAACATGGTTTTATGGGAAATAGATTAGTTTTGTCAAACAATTCTAACTGCATTCTTTAAGAGCATAAGTTTTGTTGATTTAAAATAACTAAGCAGATGTAATCCACACAGCTCTGAAAGGTATTTGATGTACTGTGACATGATAAAATACGACTACAAATCAGTATTAGACAGTATCAATAAAGTGTGTGTTAAAAAAGATTAAAAACACCTAACAAATCAGAAGGGGAGGAGAGGGCGGGGGGGGGAGCCAAACCTCAAAATCACAGTTCAGCTTGGTGAAATGTGGGGTTTTACATCTAGAAACAAAGAATACAAACTATACAGCCAAAACAAATGAATCAGAAAAGTAGTGAACCTGGCAAATATCTCTGAGTAATACTAGATTCAGAAATCCATCTAGATTGCTGGAAAAAGAACACAAGCCAGCAGATCCTGCATTGATAAACCCAGTGTTTAGGGTAATCAAGTTGCTTACCAATCATGCAGGTGTGTGCCTGCATGCAGTGCAGGCAAGAGTGAAAGAAGATGGGAGAAAATGCTCTGGAGCAGAAAAATGGGGCCACACTGCAGGACTGGCGGAGACGCTAGCCAGGGGTTGTCAAGCAGCAGTGGGAAGTCGTACAGCTGCAGCAGCACAGTGCAAACAAGCTCAGCTGAGAGACAAGGGTCGTTTGCTCCCTGTGTCATCTCCTCTGCGATTGCTTCCAGACTTTGTCCTAGTACTTCAGCATAAGGCAGCCCAACGTCATGAACACAGGCCAGCTTGCTCAAACCTAGCCCAGGGGTCTCCAACCAGGCACAGCATGATGCTATTTAGATGTGATAATACTCTGCTGAGTTTGTGTGCGACTCTATTCAGACACCACGGAATATGAAAAACTGAAGCCAAATGCACGTTAATGTCTTAAAATCAAATTTGATACCTTTCAGGAACACCCAAGGGACTGGGCTCAGTAGAAAAGTCAATGGAAGAAATATAATGGCCTGTGGTACACAGAGGATGTTAAAAGAAATGATCGCATGGCTCCAGTCAGTGAAGATGGACCGATGATTTCATAAAAATATACAGTCACCCCATTCCCAGTCTGCGATTACCACCATTACATTGTCACACTGTGGATAAAACAGCAGTGTGATCACCCAGACCTGGAACAGGACAAAATTTATACATACTGTGTTTTCATGAAGCCTGAATTTAATATAGTCGGACACATTTAAAATCAGATATTTGTCTGTAAAACACAGATTCCTTAACAATGGCAAACTGAATTCAGTATGTTACTTAGTACATGTTCAATAAGAGTGCCATTGCCATGCATTAAGAATGCCAAGACAAATCTCTTCTTAGTGACAACTATATTAATTTTGTAAAATGCTGGCACAAAACGTCATGTTTATACTTCTCATCCTCTCCCTAGGCCTGTCGATCACGTTAGTTTTGACCCACCTGTTTTTTCCTAACGCAGAGGTGACTGCGTTGTTTTCCCAGCTCCCTAAGAAGGAATGCCCATTATGAAATCCAGTGCAGATAAATACACTTGTATTCAAACTGATGACAGAAATATCTGATAACCTTGTTATTACAATGCCCAGTCCCATGCTATCTTAGACCTAAAGTGTGCCCCAATCCCTCACGGTAGACACAGCACACTTTTAAGGCAGTATGAACAGTGTTATGACCAGTTGTATAACAAAGATATCGAAGATTCTATCATATGCAGTAAAGAAAAACATTTGTGGTTCAAAAATGTAATGACAGTTTAAAATATATTGATAGACCACAAAAAAATTTTCACCAAACATATACACAGGGCTTTCAGAAACAGCAAATAATCACAAGACAATCAGGAATTATGCCTCTATCCATCATGATTCATATTTGACTCATATGGTAAGTGAAATTAATTTGAGTCACCGGCATAACCGAGAATACTTTTTTCTGTAGGAAGCTAAGAGTTGTTTTGACTCGTTATTAGTACTGTCCCAGATGATCACTCGCAAATATCTGAGGAAAAACAAAAACCCACGAGGCCTAATTACACACTGAACTCATCCCCATTCAAGCTCATGGAAAGAAACAGGAGAGCGGTTTCCTCCCTGCCTCTGGTAACCGACCCTCCCTTTACCTATGTGTCTTAACACCTATTTATGTTGGAATTTGCCACAGAAGTGGCAAAGGTCTTCTGACGCTTTCCAAGCCTCTCCTTTTCCCTGTCGATGCAATACATGCAATCTGCCACACGAGGGTATGCATCCCAGTAAATAAACACACCGGAGTGCCTACACCAGCATTTACACCTTCCCCTGACCAGAACTGAACTGGATGGCACTACGAGCTTGGGGTGTTTCCTGAGGACAGCAATACCTCACTGCCACCAGCTCTGCGTCAGCAGGACACACAGCAATACCGCAGCAAGAACTCGTGGCTAAAACCAACTTTTCATCATTTACAAGATGACCACGATTATTCAACAGGCTCAGACAAAAATCTGTAGTTTTACATCTACTTCCGTGAAAAGCAGATGATAGCGTAATAATTTCATGCAAGCAAGTCAATAGAAATTTGTTAAATTGATTTCCATACATTCAAATACAGAAAAAGCTGAAGGGCTACTGTTACCCTCAGTTGTACCAGTTTCAGCCCAGAGCTGAGGAACAGGCTTCCCCATATGTGCTATAGACCTGTGTAAACTGAAGCAGAATTCACTAATGTATGTATTTTTTCCTGATTCCATTATATGAGCGCACTTCATTGCTCATTTTCAGATATACTGGGAGTTAAGCATAAAAATAACAGTAGCTGCCTATGTAATGTGTGGATTGGGAGGAAAAGGCGGACTTTGAAACAATTTCAGAATTAATAATGGTGTGCTATTCTAAGCACTGCTATTTTATACTAACTTCACAGAAAGTTCAAAACTGTTTAAACGCTTTTTGTCAGATGAGCAATACTAACTGATGTTCTTTGCAGGCGGAGGGAAGGGGATTGCTCCATTTCCCTTCCCTTCTCCTCTTTCCCAACCCTTTCCTTTTCTTCTTCCTTCCCCACATTTCCACAACTTGTATTTTCATGTGAGAGGTAACTCTTACCTTCGCAACCTCAGTAGCCCAAAGCTAATAGCTAGTGACCTAGCGATCACCAGAGCAGTCAGCTGGGGCTTTGTCCTTACTAAGTATTTCTGGATATGTGCCCAACGCTAAAAGTTTGTTGCAGATGAAACCCAGCCCGAACAATTCAATGGCGCTCACCCCTACCATTAAGCCTAAGTGAGATATTTCAGCAGCTTGGCTTCACCGCCATCATCAATCACAATACCGAACGTAGTTCTGATCATTTACTGCTTAGACAGGTAGACATCTTCCTCCACAACTCTAGTTAATCCACAGTATCAGTTAGGTAAACGTAGCCTCATTTCCAAGAATAGGTGGATAGGTGCTGGTTGCCCTGGCTCAGACGTCTTTCCAGGTGGCTTAAAAATAGATCTAAAATATCTAAAATTTCAGATCCAATCTGAAAATCTCCCACCAAAGACACTGCTGCCCACAGACCATCAAGATAAAATAAGGAGCTAGACCTTACATTTCATGGCAGAAGTGCACTTCTGTAATAAGATGCCACACTCCCAACCCACTTTCATTCTCTTTCTCTCTTTCTGGTCTCGACAAAACACTGACTAACAAACTAATCCAGTTTGCTTCATTCTCCTTGGACACATCAGATACCATAGGTAGCACCATTGGGAAACACTATCTAAAAAATGCAAAAGAGGAATCCTGAAAGCTTTTTCTTGGTCACAAAGTAAATATAAGGAACTACAGCTTACAGCATGAGCAAGAAAGCAATGACATATCAATAGTTTCATTTCTAGTTGTAAACAGGTCATTTTCTCTCCAGTTTGGGTTTAAGCACACTGCCAAAGTGGGCGCCCTCAAGCCTCATTTATACAGCCTTTGCTAATTCCATGTCCTCCCAGTAATCCGAGAGTAAAGGCTTGAATAGGTTATGTGAACAATATCTTTTTAATAAATCACCTAATTAAAACTAATGGCCCTGGAATTCCTACAATATATGCAGCCATGTAGCTGTTACAACTTGGTTTTCTCTGTGCCATGCATTTCGTTTGCTAATCACTGACCTCTCTCCTCAGGGACTGCTGCCATCCTACCATAGAATCATAGAATCGTCTAGGTTGGAAAAGACCTTTAAGATCATCAAGTCCAACCGTTAACCTAGCACTGCCATCCCACCACTAAACCATGTCCCTAAGCACCTCATCTACCCTTCTTTTAAATACCTCCAGGGATGGGGACCATGTAGTTGATGAAGACAAAGGCAGCACTTGGCAGAGAAAATCCTCCTTTCAAGTGAGCTTAACTTTGTCCTACCATGTTTCTGCCATTTCTTCTCAGCTGAAATAGAAGGAACTCAACCCTAAAATAAGTGGGTGCTCTTTAAAGTTAACAGGAAACTCTAAGGAACACCTCAAAAAGGGGAAATGTTCAGGGATGATTAAGGCCAAGGTGTTCTAACAAAGACAGCCTCTCATCTGAACCTGCAGGAATGTGTGCCATGCCAGGAATTTTCATGGCTTTCACCCTGAGGACTCTCACGCTCCACAAGACAGCCTTGGCTCTCCAGCTCGCTCTGAGAACCTGCTACCCTCGCTCTCCTCCTCCTGCCTCCCACAAGTTAACATCTGCTAGCATTAGTTAATGCCAGTTATCAAAAGCTGACATTCTCTAGAGAAGCACTAGTTATTCGAAAGTTTTCAGCCCAGCAGCTCAGCCGTCTGCAGAGGTCTGCTGGCAGACAGGGCTGCCACTCACCCGCTCCCGTCCTCCTCAGGTGTCTGTCCTGCACCGTGCTTGCGGAGGTCCTGCCGCAGCCTCCCTTGGAACACACTGCATCTCTCACAGCCTACTTGGGCAACTGCGTGTCCTCACCCCACACTTCTACGGAGGGGTTGGTCTGGGCCAGGCACCGGGCTGTGCAATCTGCTGGGTTGCCTTGATGTAGAGCGATGAGAGAATCCTGTCAGACCACATTTCAGGGCCTCTTTCTAATCTTTGTTTTTGCTAGACTAAAATCACAAGCAATTTCCATAACCCCATTAGGCAAGGTATTTCAGAAAACACAGGCATTATATGATTATTGTAATAATGAGGTCTTTCATCAGGAAAGTCTATGAATAATTAATTCTAATTAAGTAGCTGATAGGCACAGTAAATCATTCATCAGTGCTTGAGCCCTGCACATTGCAGCCTGTAATAATTTTTCTGTTAGCGTAAATGCTGAGCAAGAGAGTGTAATCAATGAAAACATTATTAAAGACTTGTGTCACTGCTAGGAAACAAATTGGAAAATTTCTTCTCTGCCTTTGTTTTCCTTATTTGCTCTTGCAATATTAGGCAGTAGTTGTCCTTGGCCAATGACTCATTCTTACTGCAGCATCATTTGAAAAATAGGAGTGAAGCAGTAAGTACCACAGTAGGAAGAATAAGGAAAAGAAGAAAAAGGATGGGCTATAGGCAGAATGTTGTTGGCTTTCTCTATTAAGAAAAGTGATGAGGAAAATTTTTCCAGAAACTGCTGAGCCAAAGATAATAGATGCAGAAAGCTTATTCTGGAGAGCATTATGTTCTGTGGACTGTCATCACACCTAGAGCATATAATTCAAACTTTGGGATTTAGAAGGTGGCACATTATGCCTAATTCTGGGATCAGATGCCCCTGAGTTGTCCAGGTTCTATTGGTAAATTCTTCAAAATATTATGCATATTTGAAAACTAATGGCAAAATCAATGTAATAACTATAGTTGTGATTACATATAGAACCATAATACAAGAGACTATAAATATTAACATAGAATTCCTGTTAGCTCAAAGCCTGTATGTATCTATCTATATCAATGACCTATGTCAGCTGGACAAAGTTCTCCTTAGACCCAGGTACTCACACCCTGCACAACAGAGGGAACCAGAGCACACAAAGAATTCTGGCAATGTTACAGGCAAGGAGATAGCACAGAGAGAAGCAGTGGCAGCACCACTGCCTCTTGGATAAATACTGAGCCTTTAGACAGGCTGGCTTAAAATTTTTGAGTTAAAATGCTGCTGAATTTTTTGTCTTTGACTTGGGCATTCTGGTGTTTTCATAGTCCCAATTTTACTTTTTTTTTCCCAGAAAGAGATAAATAATCTACATCCAGGAAGGAAAGGTTTATTGAGATTCTCCAAGTATATGGAGACTCCATACCAAGCTGTGAGAGATGGCAACTTTTGCAGTAGCTTAGATGTTTAGAATTCAGTTAAGGATCCAGGTCTTAATGTCCTTGGGATATGAGATAATAAAAGCAGACTTTCACTGTTACATTCAATGTGAATAAAATGGAGAAGTTATAAGTCAGAATATATAAAGTACAGAATGCATGTTTCTTTTTACAGAAAAATCATAATTACAAATGGCAATAGCAGCAAACGTAAGAAGTGATTTTAAAAAATGCATCAAGAACATTAGGGGTGATTCAAAAGGATTTCAATTGCCAAGTCTGTGAAGAAAAAAACCACATGAAATCAATGTCCATAAAGAAAAAAAGATACATGAAGGTGGTAATGCAACTATATGAGAAGTGTTTCCTCAACGATTTTCCCCTTTTTTATGAGCTTTCAATATTTGATGATAGCAATAATTAAAAATACAGGAATTTGAATAGCTGCCTACCAAGAAACCAGAACTTTAAAAATGAGAATGCAAGTCAAATGAAAAAAAAAGCAAACCTGAAAACAAAGATGTCAGGTTTTATGCCAGTGTTCCTCCACCGGACTATTTGCCTATTTTGTACTTTCACAGGACTGCAGTGGCTACTGCCACAGGAGACCCTGAACAGCCCATAGTTCTGCTCTTTCACTGCTGTGAATTGTAGGTATTGTCAGAAAATCTTTTTATCTGGAGCAGAAAATAAAAAGCTTGATAGGATGCAAGTGCCTACTTGCATTCAAGCATAATATCGGTCATTATTGAGAGTCCCACTGACTGCAAGAAAGCAGATGACATTTGCATCTGTCTGTAGAATCAAGGCTGAAAGTTGCCATCGATGTGGAATAAAAAAGATTTATATGGCAGCTGGAAGAAATCATAAATCATACAGCACACTTCTCTGGCATGAAATTGCAATAAACATAGTAACTTTCTTTCTTTCCCTTTCAGTGAGTATATACTTTGCCATCTCGAGTTATGCACCATCACAAACTTGGAGATAGCTTTTTTCATTTTCAAATGTGCTCACCCAGCGTTAAGGAGGCTATCAGTTATCTGCAATACCTGGGCATAGCTCAAGGTGGAACTCTCTTATTTTCTGTCATCTTGAAAAAAAAGAATAGAAATAGTGACATGGTTTTAGTAATATGAATAAAAATATAAAAGTCTATGTATTCGTCAAATACAACCTATTTCCCAAGAAGTGGAAAGTAAGTCCAGGGAAAATGGACAAAGCAGTGTTTTAATCCTTTTCTCTGATTTACTTGATAAAAACAGTTTTGTCTGTTTTGAGGCCAAGTGGAATGACCCAGCAAAAAGAGATAACAAAGCTCTGAGCCAAACCCATGGCAGTCAACGGAAAGCATCTCACGGATTCAATGAGTATTACAGTGTATTGAATATTACATTCAATATTCAATGAATATTGAATTCCATCATCTTCAATACCATCCAGATTAATCCTAGT
The DNA here is from genome assembly GCF_000687185.1 of Egretta garzetta. NCBI lineage: Eukaryota > Metazoa > Chordata > Aves > Pelecaniformes > Ardeidae > Egretta > Egretta garzetta. Next base: position 1,295,691 of record NW_009260073.1, read on the forward strand.
TTAGTTCTCTTGACATCACTTTACTGGCTAAAATGTATCATTTTTCCCTTGAGAGACTACACCGTAGGGTTTTTTAAAATGTCTCCATTAAGAGAAGGCAGAATAATGTCAATATGACAGAGTTGAAGAGACTGCATGTGTCCTATTGTGTTTCAGTCAGACCATATCCTTGTCACCTGGCCATGAAGAGTCCCCTTGCTCATGAAAGCCGAGTGAGCTGCAGTCTACCTGGCAGTCTGTAAAGAGCCTTTCTCTCATCAGCACGTGTTTTATAAATGGCGTAAAAGGAACACAAAATCCCATGCATACTCCAAAGTACACTGGGGCTTCCTGAGGCTGTGCTGAGTAGACCCAGACAAGAGTGGATCACACACTCTTATTGCTGAAGAGGCACGGAGGAAGGTCTAGCAGGCAAATGAATGAAAACTTCCATGTATCTGCAGTTACAAAAATAATGTATTTAACAAATGAGCTGGTGAAGACCGGATCTGCCATCATGCTAAGCAGCAAGCCAGCCATGGCACAAAGTCTCCCTCTTGTTTTAACAGTAAGACAGACCCCTGCTTCTTGCAAGTAAAGCCCATTACTGTGGAGTTTGTGAAGTATGCAATTGTTTCTAATGTAAATCTTATGGTTTGAGAACGTTAGTTCGATAGCTGATGTTCCACTGGCAGGGCCGGCAGGCTGCAGAATGGAGCCACCTCAGGTTTTATGAGCAATGCTTTTCTAGACAATAGGGTTATAATGTTTACCAGATTTTTTTACTCTGTGTTCTTCAATACTTGTTCAGCTCTGTGAGTCCACAGATGGCTGAGTACCTTTCCTGGATTTAATTCATATTCTTTACATTGTAACAGCCAATCTAAATATTTCAAGTTAAAAATATGTTTCTAAGTTACAAATGCTAAACCCCCATCCTCAGGCAAACAACAATTTGTAATTCCTGTTTACCAGTTTCACATTTTAAGCCAGTCACTTTTAATTAAAACTGCAGAAGTAGTCTATTTGTTGTAAATCCTAGTATGGCCAATACATCAACAACACTGTAAAAAATAAATAAATCAATGCTACTTTTACTTAACCAAGTTTTCAAGCACATGATGTACGATTGCTTTACTTTAATCTTTTAACTCCTCCGGAGATTAGAATGATGTTTCAGGATTGTTGCAATCAGGAGAAAGTCAGTAATAACACACATGAGAAAATGGTTCGTTCCTTTTGCAATCAAATTTACAGGGTAATAATACAGTGGCTCTTGAACACATAAGTTTGAAAATGAATGTATTTCAGATGCACAGAGGATGCAGGCTCCATTATCTTTATTATATAAGAGGAAAAGACACTCTATAAAATGAATCCAGGTATTTTACAACAGAGGCTTATAACTCACTCTTCTTTATACTGGAGCACTATTATACCTCCCAAATATTTCTATATTGAAAGAGTGGCTACAACCTTGCAAACTGAAATTGATTTAGCATTTTATAAATGGGAAAAAATCCATTTTTTGGAAACTGCTTTTTTAAAAAGGTCTGTATCAAGTCAGAGGGCCAAAAGTCCTTCTAAACTGATAGTCAGGCTCAAGCAGTAACCAATAATGGAGGCCTGGGGATGTTCTTTACTTTTGCAATTCCCAGAAAATCTGAAGAGAAATAGAAAGAAATTATTTAGGGATTAAGAATTTATTTCACTTACTCTTATGACTCCAGCGGTGCCTCAGACAGAGATAAATATAGAGTTTTAAACTACAGTCATATAAAAGTTTGCAAATCATCCATTCCCTTACTGAGATTTTGTGCAAGTTACTATAATTGCATGGAAAACTGTCTAACTAAACAGGCAGCTAATCAATCACCTGGGCATGAAATTATACCCAAGTGTGAAATCGCACATGAAACCTGAAACTCTGGTACAAATATGGTCACATCTTTGCAGATCTTTGAGATCTTCTTTCTGAAGAGTTAAAATGTTATAAAACACCAAAGTTTTATATGATATGAAGAAATTATGATAAATACTCCCCATCAATTGTGTTATCTAAAAATGCAAAATGTTTTGGAATACAATTAGTGTAAAGCATTCTGAGTCATTCTCTTACTACATCATCTTTTTTCTCATGTATGAAAAAAAACAATACAAGAGAAAAAATATATGGTGTGTAATATGAAATACTTCTGCCTGACAGTACAAAGTGCCCTGTAAGATTTAATCTCCATTAAAATAGTTCACAGAAATCGCAGATGTCTATTTATGACACTTTTAACACAATGCAGACACATGCGTCTCATACACATAATAGGATTTCTGTATACGTCTAACTTAAATCTATTTCTTGCATACCTCCAGCTAAAATTTCATTACAAAACTGACACTTGACAATAAGGTAATACCCTAAGTTGCTTAACAGGGCAGCAGACAATCTTTGTTTTCAGAAAAGTGACAAAAGCAATAATTTTTTTTTTTAAAACTCAAAGTAGAGTTCCAAGTAAAACCCTCTGAGTTTTTCAAAACTGATAAATTTGGCTCCTACTGAGAATAAGACAAGGATATAAGAAGCAATCGCAGCCTGGAGCACCTGGCAATGATAGCATTAAGACATTCTGTACGCCTCCCAGCTGAGCGTTCTTCCGAAGGCTGCTGAATTAGCCACTATAAAAATGAAAGCACAATAACAGAGGTTTGAACAAACTGAAGTTTTGTACCAAGGTCACCTGGTCATTGCCACACAGAACCAGTGACTGCTATACCATTTCTTGGTATATAATTCTAGGTTTGTGAAGTATGTAAACAGAAATGTTGTTACAAAAAAGACTCACACTGCGACCTTCAACAGAATCTGAACTCTGATTTGATTTCAAAGTTGTGATTGCAAAGTGTCTCATCTGCTTCCATTCTTGTAGTGAGACCTGGGAGACAGAAATCACTGCATGTCTCCCCTACTTAGGGGAAAACAGTATTGTAAATAAGGTGAAGAGGTAAGTGAAGTGTGCCTGTTCAGCCACAAGAAATTTGAAAGCAGCTGTTCACAAAGTGGATGTTCCACATAGAACCTCAAAGGGAAAGACAGTTCTCCATCTGGAGTACTTATATGATCAAGATGAAAATTATTTTATCTGTTTCTGCTGTTACAGTTTGGAGGATGTTCTGGAGATGAATACTGAGTTAAAAAATAATTGTGGCAATGATCTTTCTTTCAAGCCCGTGATGTAAAGCTGAATATACAAAGCTTCCGCCTGCCACCAAATTAATGACAATCTTTTATGATAATAATCAAAGAAGGCAAGGATGATTCAAAGTCCCAAATTTAGATAAAATATGACTTCTCATATCAATAACCCATCAATTCTCTAACCATTGTTTCCCCCAGTGAGCACTATGATGCGGGATCTACAAGATTTTCTTCCAAGAAAACAGTCTCGTAGTCATCCAACTTACTGACTTTGCTGCTGCTCTTCCTCTAAGCATTGACCCTTAAGAACTTGTTTGTTAAAGGTTAATATAAGTTCTTAAGTTTAGAGTGGAACACATTACAGCACTGTAATAACAATATCCTCTTGCAGATAATACATAAATTTCATCTTTTTTTGTATCAGGTAGTCCATGAAAGATTAATAGTGCTTTTAGGATGACTTTGTTTTCTTTGCCAACAGCTTTATCGCTTATTTTTCACTTGAGCACTATGTTCATCCTCCTGTGAGAAGCTCAAGGGATAGTGCCGTATGAAAGATCAACTAATTCAGAGACGATGACCTATTAAGGCACCAGAACTGGCCATAGGCTGTGTGTATATTACCATTTGGCAGGATTACACAACTTTCTGCCAGTTTCCCGGGCTCAGTGATGCTCTTCTACCCATCCCAGTTGCATCTTCACTGGAGAAGCCCCAGTTATGTCCATACCACAGTTTGGCAAGGAGGCACACAAGTGTTGCATACACTTGTTCACGTTGCCCTTCATGCCTTTCTGGCATAACAGACACCTGCTAAACCAGGGCTGAGGTCCCACCTGAACAAGGGGAAAGACCACCCTTGGGTCTTCAATTGCCTCCTGGCTCTCAAGATCCTGGCTTTCAGGTTTTCAAAGACAAACCAGAAGCATGGGTCTCATGCAACACGTCAAAATGAGACCATATGAACCTGGTGGCTACCCTGGAAAGCAATCTCAGCCAACTTTTGCTCACTAAGGTAAGCGACCTGGGGCAGTGAGTAATGCCAGCAATACCGCTTATAGCTTTGCTTTTAAAGCATGACCGTGCTGCTGATAGGTGGTGCCAGGACATGTCTTCCATGAAGGTGCCCTATTTGTCATTAAGAATGCACATACACAAGAAAAGAGAGAAGACTTTAAAGCATACAGCATGAGCAACATAGAGATGGATGGGCACATGCCTTAGGACAAGACAGGCTTTATAGGGTCACATCATCCAACACTTGCAATACTAGTAAAGATGCTTTAATATCTCTCATATGAAACCTGAAAATGGCACCAATTTGGTGCCATTCTTTTAAAGACTATAGCAAGGACCAAAGGTCCATCAGCCCTGACTGAGTAAGCCCGTTTCTCCTTCAAGCCACAACAGATCATTTCATGTACCAGGGTAGATGGTCTGAAAATGACTGCTTCTTTCTTATTTTGGACAGTGATTTGGACCTTAATGTTTTCTGGAGAATGAGAGAATATCTTACTAAATGTACCACAGGACAGACACGTGTTAAATACAGCCTTAAACTCAGATCTGCTGGTGCCCTCAGTAACTTTTCACCACTTCATGAGTTCTTCTGTTCTCTGTTAAACAGATGTTAAGCTGATGTTTTAACTAAATGACCCACTCCACTAGATCTCTTTCCAGTTCCAGTTTTCACCTTACATTCATTCCACAGAGCACCTCTCAGCATTACAGTCAGCTACTTTTCCTTCACTGAATTACCCATCACACTGAAAGCTACCTCTCTCCTTCTCCTTTTATTAAAAAAAAAAAAAAAGTCACCAACATAAAATATCGACCTTTCTCCAGCCCAAATAAGCTTTATGCATGTCTCTGGCCCTACTTTCAGTATTTCCCCCTTCTTAGAGCACTTTGCTAACTACTTTGCTTCAGTGGCTTCCTGACCATGTCCTTGCAGCTTAGCATGGGGTCATCTAATGTCACCTTCTGATGGACCTCAAGGTTGGTTTTGATATTATCACTTGCCCTTCTTCAATATCTACAAAAGTGGTGGGAGAAAACTATTCAAATGTATCTACTGCATGGCAGATACGAGCCATCAAAAGAGCAGCAGGAAAGAAAATTATAATTTAAAAAAAAAAAAACAGTTGGATATTCTACAAGAATGCGTTTTGTGTCTTGAAGTGAAAAACACAGCAGGTTTCTCTCATATGTTTTTAAATTGCTCATCTTGATATCTTTACCTAGGAGGAAATTGCTTTAGAGTGAGAATTATAGCCGTTTTCCAGATGATTTCGTCTCCTGTTACAACACTGTTTTGGTTGTTTCAGAAGCAGTGAGTCCTGTCTGTCTTGCAATGTATTCAGATCCTTATCTTCTCTTTCCTTACCTCTGTGACTTTTCTCAACCAGCTTTAACTACGCCATTTTATGATAATCATTCTTTATTTTCTTAGGCTCCCATGTTAGCAGATAGCATCTCAGGCTAACAAGAGAGGAACTGCCCAATAGAAAAGACTCGTCAAGGTTGAAACGGGTCCACGAAAGAGAAGAGGATCAGTGTGTGAAGGGTCAACTAAGACTACAAAAATTACGAGTGGAAATAAGGCATATTAAAGAGAAAATATTCCAGATGAAGGAAAAGAAGAAAAAAGGAAAGAGGGGGGAAAAAAAAAACCAAAACCAAACAGCCCAACACTGAAGTTAAATAAGATTATGAGAGTCAACTTAAATCCCCAAAAGCTCACACACATATGCTAACATAACCCTTCCAGGAACAGCACGGAAATTGTGTGAGAAAAATATTTTACAGTATAAAGATCTTAAGATGGCAGCAGGTTAGTGGCAAAACCATGATGATAATTTACACACGGGGTGACAGCAATAAAATCAAGTGAGATAATCCCTGTTTATTTAGAGAAAAAAAGCTTGTGATTCACTATATGAAATGTGAAAGCAATGGGTCGGAGCTCAACATTAAGTCTTATGTCTAGAAGCACTATCCCAACAAATGCAAAAGCAGACCTGAGGAAAGAAGACAGAGGATGAATTATACATAAGAATTTCTGCAACATTACAAGCATTTAAAAAAGAGAATGAATATGCAAGTAACTTCCTTCTGTGTTGCAAGGTCTGCTTAATAGCCTGGTCTAACTGAAACCCTACCTATTGCACCTCAGCGTGCCCAGGGCACACGCAGGCCTGGAGACTCGCTCTTAGGAGGAGAAATGCTGCACCAGCTAAGAAAAAACCCAAGTATGAGACTGCTGGGAAGGACCCCTACAACACTCCCCAATCTCTCTTTTCTGTAGCCCATGTCCTGGCAGTGTATTCCTGAAATCTTCACAAGGCATGATTCTGGAACATATATATCTATATATATGTACACACTCACACACATACACACACACACACACACACCCCTTTACATATATATACCAGGAACATACATATATTTACATATATTGTAAATTATTGTCATTACTGAACAAAACCATGGAGTACACAGCTACCCAGGTTGCAGAGATCCTGATGAATTTGAAGGCAGTGGAAGGTCTGTGCAAAGAGCTCCTTTACAGTACAGAGATGGAAGAGGAAGATTTGTAGGAACTACATGTGTCCAGATAAGTACATCATTTAAGGTATTTAGGTTTAGAGTTAGTTTGCAACTTTAACATTTTCACACTTAGAAAAAAACCCTTTTGTTTGCTTCTGTGCTCCTACCTAACATGAACCTAATATTCTTTACTTTAATGCATCTTTCAGAAATGGCCAGACTATGTGTACTGGGGAAAGAATGCGAAGAGTCTCACCCCTAGAAATGAGAACAGAAAACACGGGAGCTGCAATCACAGATATTTTTAAAAGAATACATGCTCTGCAGGTACATGGGTGTTCAACAAGAAATGCGGTATTTTTACTGCAATATCTCCCCTTTTGTGTGAACATAACCTATTGACAGTAACAGCCATGTTGTGTTACATAGAGCTGCAATATAAAGGACAGACAAGATCAATATCTCCTGTGAAAATGATGAATATTTTTGGATAGACTTTAATCTGTGCCATTTAAATTCGTGACTCACTTCTTCTTATGTGTAGCTGAGATTTAAGGAACTACATTTAAATCAAAGACAGTGAAATTACAATATTTTGACAAAGCAAAATGGTTAGTGTTCAAAGTTTTCTACTTCAATAGCACCACAGATTTTTAATATGTTAAAATTAGGCACCAAGTATTATTAGAAATTATTCATTGGTTTTAATGGCCTGGTCTTGTCCCCATTAAACAAAAAGAGAGAAATTTAAACAGAAATTGACATCAAATAGGCAACTCTTTAAAACCCTTACTGTATGTTTCTTTTCCATTAAACTTCTCCTTTAAAATTTCAGCCTGGTGATGATGAATACTGGCCTGGAATGAGCACTCCCCAGCAGATCTCCTGACTGCACTTACACCTCCATAGCACTACATCGCTCTCTTTCCCACCCTACCTCAGAACTGGCCAGCATTTGGCAATTCCACCCCAAATATGACCTATCTTAGGTGTTTATTCCTATGATTGTCTGGATATAGGCAAATCTACCCTATCATTTCTCTCTTCTAATGCTGTGTCCAACCCAGAATCATGGCCTCAGCACCATACAAACCCAGATAATAGACACACATAGCCATGGCTTCTTCCCAATATCTAAAAACCCAGGGACAGTCCACTCCCAGGTAGGACCACAGGTAGCTAGTTTCCAAGATGGTTTACTCCCAAGATAGGCCAAAGTCAGGGTGACAGAGACAGGTCAGCTAAGCACCTCTTCTGTGAGCAGGCTGAGCTTTGTGGAAGGCAAGGTTTTGGAGACCTCAAGTTTTCCATGGCAGAAAGAGGAATCCAACCTCCTTGCTGTGTGCTCCTGTATGGATCCCAAGAGGCCATAGTGTCTGTGAAAAAAGACTCCAGTGATAACTGAAGTGATCAGTAAGCACCTCTCCAGCAAGTATAGTAACTGTTTAAGAAAAAAAACCAAAACAAAACAAAACCAAAAAACCCCAAACCTCCAGCCATTAGCTTGCACCTGCATCATTTGGCAGTAGATGGATGGATTGCATGCTGATTTCTGCATGAAGTCCAGGAAGCAATGGTGTGCAGGTTATCTTTTCTTGTCTGACACAGCTTTGCCAAAGACCTCCAGTAATGAAATACAAAGGTGTTGTCTCTGGTTTTGACCTCACTCTCTGCTGTTTGCTCAAAGGTGCTTGAAAATTGATAAACTGACAATGCAGAAATTGTGAAGCCAGGAGATACAGACACTGGTCCAGCAGAAAAGGGAACTGACTCAGCAGGACTGGCACTAGTAGCAGAGAGATTAGATTAATCTAAAGCCAGAAGTGGGAAATAGTTCTTTCTCAGCAGCCAGCCTGCAACAGCAGTTTCTAGTTTATGGGCCCCAGGAGAGAGCTGGATTGACAGCAGCTGTGAGAGCTGTTTGTCAGGACCATTCAGTCTGATCCTGAACCTTCCCTTACTCTTTGCCATTTACAGTGAAAGCTAAATGACAGAAGTCCTGGAGAACCTAGGTGAGGCAGGTGAAGGCAGAGCATTAGTGACGTCTCTGGCTGGTCCCTCAGTTCTCATTGGGAAGTGCTGAGCATGAGGTTGGAAACTCCTCCTGGGCAGGTGAGTGAGCAGGATTCAGCCGAGCATCCAGCCAGTAGTCGGCCTTGGGCACCCAAGGAAGGTCCTCAAGGTATATTCCTAAGCTCTCCTGGGAGGGGCTGGGGTTAATAGATGCTGTTGCATGTGTCTCTTCTCCTGATCATTGTACAGGGAAAAAGGAAGCCCTATAAGTCGGTTTGTATTTTTCTGCTCTGACAGAAAATAAGCCGTTTCTTAAATACGTTTTCATCAAGGCACCACCAGCTTGGATGGTGGGCTCAGCTGTGTCCTGCAGTGGGGCCAGCACAGGGCAGCCCCCAGTCTCTCCTCAGAGGACACCCTGCAGTCCACCCACTATCAACACCTTCCACCAACACCCAACATACATGGGCTTGACCAGCTTATGGAATGGGACTAGACACAGTCAGAGCTGCCTCACATGGCATGTATTTGTCAAAACGATGTTGTCTGTAGGACTTCAACAAAGTCAATGCTTACAGCATGGAAAAGACACAGATTAATTAATTTTCAGCTTTTCCTAAATATCTGACTGTTCATGGAGTATGTGAGAGGACATAATGCCTCCTTAATACTCTGAGGAAAAAGGTGCTTTGCTTCCACAGCTGGTCTAGGTATGGATATTGAGAAGAGCAGAGCCAGAGAGTCCTATGAAACAAATTAAGAGGTCCCCCCAGCACAGTGTAAAATTCTTCATGGTAGATCACAAAAGTGACATCTCCAGAGGGATGTCTGCATTTAAGGACATACCCGTAGCATTGTCTTCACTGAATATGGCAAGATGGGTTTTGGATGTCTTCCTTGTACCTTCAGTGCCTGCCTGGAAACACCACTTGTAGCTGTTTGTCTTCAAATAACTCCCCCAAGTTTCTCTCAGGCAGGCAGAGAAGCCCTTGTCACTGTGACCACAGAGGCTGGTATGCAAAATATCTCAAGATAAAATCATACTGTAAAGCATTACTTCTTAGACTAGACTTACCACTTCTGCAACAATTGAAGAGAGGTTACATAAGTTACATAAAGCTCTTCATTATAAGAAGATAAACCTTACCAGAGTTTCATAATAAAGCATAATATCATGTACTGATGTGTGGAAAAAAAAAAAAAAAAATTTCGTTTCCATAGCAATAGGAAAAACGTGAATAGTTTTCAAGGTCCATGCTTTCTTTCTTTTACTGTTACTGCTGGTTGTAAAATATCTGAAAGGGGAACAGCTAAGGTGCCTCTACCTTAGCAGACACAGGAATCCATCATTCAAATTGCATCATCCATCAAAGGTTAGTTTCCAGGAGTCTGGGTCGGGTATGGCTTGAAAAAATCACTTTAAGCAGTTCATGGGTGGGATGGGACATATATAGCAAGAACAGCAAGGCAAATGCCAATCTTCCTCCAACCAGCTGAAACAATTCTCCATATTGAAATGTTCTCAGGACTCGTACAGATCAATTATACAGAGCCTCCTACAGTCACAGTTAAAAAAACTCTGCCCTGAAGTTTAACAAAGACTCTTTCAGCTAAGCCGGTTCTGGGTTAGCTGAAAGTGGTTTGGGACCTCTCACCCCCTTTGTACACGTGTGCAAGGTAGGGCCACCAGAGCATCCCAGAAAAGGTGAAAAGACACAGCTGCAAAGGAGCATCTCCTACAGTCTCCACCAGGCAGTGAAGCCTTGCTCTTTTTCTCCCATTAGGGCACCAGCATCAGTCCAGCTTTTGCATGAAATTGGTAAATTCCTGAGGCTTCTGTTGCCATCTGGCCTCTCTGAGAGCTGCTTTTGAGACAGCCAGCCTTACATCACTGGAAAAGGATGCTGGGCTCCCAGATCATCTCTAGATAGTCCCAATCATTTTGCAGGATGTTCTTATGAACACGCAAACCACCGGATGAACAGAGACGAATCTGTTGAGTAGGTGGTAAAAAACAATCCCAGCTATATTTCTTATTGTTTTTGTTGTTGTTGTTTTTAATTGCATGTGGATTTTGTGTTGGAACTGGCTTCCATCGCTGTCCACCACTGTCAAAAAAGTAAGGGTAAAACACACTCACTCTTGCAGTAATGCACTACTTAGTTGTCTACTATTACTAGTAGTAGTTGTACACTTAGTCTACTTAGCCTAACATGGCAAGGACTCAAATGGCTGGTGGGGGGCAAGAGCACAGGTCTGCTTCAATCTCAGGTCCGCAATAAGCATCATTTTCCTGTGAGTACTTTGGGGGAGGGAAAGGGGTGTTCTGGGATAAAGCTCCCCTCTAACAAGGGAGAAAGGCTGAGCTGGTAGGATGGAGTAGATTACAAATTGTATTTGTTTGACCAGAAGTTGGGAGAAGCTATGTGCTACTTGATCTGTAGAAAAGGCTACTTTTATTTGATGATTGGCCATGACAAGGAGTGATTATGTGATTAACATCTGAAAGACTCATGTAAGACAACCAGGAGAATTTTTATTTCAGTAAAAACATTAGAATTTCCTTCTTGGTTTGGGCTAAAAGGGTAATTATTTTTTTTCCTACTAGGTATTGATGCAGCTGTAATTTTAACTGCATTATGCTACATCAGTATCTTCTAAGTATAAGCTAGGGCAGATCATGAGTATGAGTTTTTTCTTCTTGAGAATTGTCTGTCTTTCTCTATTTGCTCCCTTTTTCATTTAAGCATTTTACATTGCTCCGTTGGCTGTCTTTAAAATGACACGTAATTACTTATGGTCTGAGGCCCAGCAGAATACTTAATCACTTACTAATGTATGAGTGTTACACATTTACTAGAGGGTAATATAAAATCCAAAAATGTCACCTGGCTAATTGTTTAATAATACTCATGCATTCATTATGCTACATCCTGCCACGGATGTTGATCAAAGGGAAAATATCTGAACAGCTGTAGGCAACTTGTGGAGAAAGCCTCAAACCCTCTTGTTCCAGCCTTCTTGTCCTCTGAGCTTGCCCCAGCAACCTTGGTGTGCACAGGAAGGCCGGGTGGATGCGAAGGTAGGCAGCACTGGGAATACCACCTGCTGGCAGTCACCCGAGAGCTTCCACCGAAAGGTCCTATTTTGGTGATTTATATCTGTGCCTAACTATTTGGAATAAAATTTTCTATGCCAGCTTCTCCACCTTGGGCTGAGTTTTATTGAAAACATTGCAGGGAAAAAAATACTCTGCTGTGTCAGAGAGCAGAGCTGATAGAGGAGGGGAATGCACTGTTTTTTCCACATTATGGAAACAGTTCAATTAACTAAACAGGAATCTGCTTGCCAATGTTTTTCCCAGTCATTTCAAGGTGCTGCAGCAATGAAGTGGCTGGATCTGTGTGACACTGGAAAAAAATAGCTGGATGCTGAAAGTTGCAGCAGAGTAGCGGTGCTTAAGTAAAGCAAGGTTCAAACCTCCGATTTGGTTTTAGGGAGACTATTCCCAGCCACAGAAAGGGGATCATTCTAGCCATTTTGAAAGAAATTGTTGTCTCAAAGCAGAGAAGGAGGAGAGAGTATTGGGATGACACAGAAAGAATCTGCAGTTGAGGGAGGGAGAGGGCAAAAGGGAAGAGAGGAGCACAGCCTTGGGCTGGCACCTGGCAGCATTCTGTTTCAGACCCTGTTGGAGCCACAGATCACCAGATTCCCTACCCTTCGATTGCCAGCAGAAGATCACTTTGTTCTCATCATCCGGCTGCTCTGCGAACAGAGTGGCAAGCTGTTTTCTCACCCAGTGATAGAGTCCAGAGATTTGTGTATTGGATCTAAAGTGTTCAATACAGCTGATTGGCCCTGCCATGCTATAGTCAATACGATTTTTCTGTGGCAGCATTGGTTTCCTCAGTTCTTGGGGTGGTTAAATAGAGGAAATACACAGGACAAAAACATACAGGTAAGTTGCAAAGTCAGTGACATCAAAGTTACAGAAAACTAGAATAAAAACTGACTCTGTGTTTCCCAGCACATCTCACATGGGACTGCTCCATTTCATTTCTTGCAGCATTTAGCTGCCAAACTCTGCTTACGTGCTTTGAGCAGAGAGAAACAAGGACCGATGGTCTAGAATGGGCAGAAGGGCTGAGAGGAAAAGCCTGAGCAATGCTCCTAACACTGAGGCATCCTCGGTACCTCCAGCTCCTGCTGCCTCTGAAAAGTAAGGGGGGAATTAGTTTGGCATCTATGATTTAAAACCCAACAGTTGGTAACCTTACTTTTAAATGTATGTGTATATATAATTTACCATTCCTCTTAATTTTAAACCTCCATTTTAAGCTCTTTCAATAGATAGCAGATTCCTTTGGGCAGATTTTTTTATTTTCTGCCTTCATACTTTATCAGTGCAGCAGGCAGTGAAGTGCTGGAGTCCTCTCTTCCTCCCCATCTCAGATGGAGGATGTATTTACAAATCACATTTTACAGGAGGCTTCCAGACTCTAAACACCCTTAAGCAATGTAATGAATCACAAGCGCAGGCATAATGCTGCGTACACAGGAAGAAACTGAAATCACCAAAGAAAGCAACTGAGAAAATAAACATGTTCTGGGGTGGACCTGGAAGCGACGGAGAGGCAGGAAATGCTCATTTCCAAACCTGTTCATTCTGAGGTATTTCAGGGGTCACAAGGAAAGGAGCCAGCAATGCTACCTTCCACACGTGATGTCTTTCATGAAATAAAGGATGCCAGGCAGAGACTAAGTGCTTCATCAGCCGTCAGGCTCAATGTGCTCTTCCCCAGCTCTCAAGGAAATGTGCTTTGCAGTCACATAGGCTAGGGAGGAGGGGTGGAAAAAAGGCTTGTTTTTAGTGGTATCCATTTGAATCTAAGTCAAATTCCCTGCAATTCACAGGCCAGCGTCCAACCCTTGGGCCTGGCGCAGGTGGGGACTCGGTGTGTCTCCGAGGTAGCACATAAGCCGGCAAAAGGAAGGAGCCATCTGGCCCCGCTGCAGTGTGGTACCAGGCGAGCAGCCTCGGGAGAAGGAGCTGCTGCTGCTTCAGCTATCAAGGAGCAGGACTGGGGGAGGGGGAAAAGCGCTGGCTGAGCCCGGACTAGCCAGCTAGCTCACATCCAAATACCTGCTTTCATTAGATGGATAGTGAGACTCAAAAAAAGACAAAGGAGTTGTCTCGGATATTTTTCTTCCATAACCCACCCCAAATAGTAGATTTTATGATAGCCTGAACAGATGAATTCTAAGAAACCAAATGGGAAAGTCCATTTAGGGAGTATTAGCATCAGCTGTGTGCGCACCTTTGCATCAGACCCACCTCTTGGGGACCTGCTCTATGCGCTCCCTCAGCTCCTTGTGTGCAGCCAGATTTGCGCTGTTGAAATGCACTGTCATTTGCTCAGCACGGTCCGTGGGGTGACTCAGATCTAGTGTGCTTATCAAAGATATCACCATAATACGAATACATCAATAGGACACAGATTCCAGGGCATATCAACAATCACCTGGAGCACCGTACAAGTCTTGACAGAAATGATGTTCATACACATGAAACGGATTGAGAGTGAAAAATCAGTTAATGGTGAAATGGAAAAATACAAAGGGATACAGCAAATAAAACCCATCTCTGCTGTGGGCATATTTCTCTTTAGTGAAGAGAAGAGAGGATCATTTCCAGAAGCTACAGGAGGAAACAATTGTGAGAGTCTGCCAGGCAATCTGCGACACAAAAGCCTGGAGTGGAATGATAACCAGAGAAAAGCACTTTATTCCCTTTACGTGAGGTATTTGTTTTCACATCAGAAACCACAGAGCCATGATAAGCTGCTGTTAGGATTCTGCAGATCTTTCCTTGTGATGGATAGTTAATGAATGGAATATAGCTATTTTGAAAACTTCTACCTTACTTTATTATTTGGGGCTGAAGCTTAGCCATCCCTGTCCCCGGGTCAAGGCAGGACTCTTTTTTTAACTATGTGGACAGCATCTCTTGGGTGCAAGACGGCACATGGCATACACGGGTCTTGCCGTAAACTGGTGTAGGAAGTCAAGCAATTCTGGTAACTAAGAAAGGGCTTCCCAGAGCTCATTGCTATTCTGGGACTGCAGTTGTTTTGTAGTTTTGTAGAAAGATTTCTTCCTCCACTGCAATTTCCAGCAGATTCCCTGCAAACAGCTCATCTGCTTGAGCCATGGATGAGAGAGAGGTTGCATTTTTAAACAGCAATATCTGACCTAAAATACCTCTTGGAAAGGAATGGAGAAGTGAATTGGGAAAGGTTGTGGTTTTTTTTTAAGAAAGCAGTGTAATGTTTCTTCCTTTGCATGACGTGCACAAGTGTTTTCCAGATGCTAAAAACCCACAGGGAAAGACAGTCCTCTCCAAAGCAATACGCAGCAGGAGCAAGGCTCCGCTCCGAAGTGTGTCACCATGCTTAGCAGGAACAGAGAAGTAGTTTACCATCTAACACAACACATAAAGCTCACATTTGAATTAGCCATGTAAATGACGAATATGGTTAGCGGCCCAAATGAACCTGCTGAAATTTAAGTGACAATGAAACTATTTATGTTAATCTTTTAAAAACAGGGATTAATTTTTGCTAAGCACAGTCAGTACACTGATTAACAGGCAGAGTCAAAAGATCATTTTCTTCGTGAAGTTCCTTACAACAGAGATTTTCAAGCTGCAGAGAGCTGGCTGGTCAGGTATTCATTCCTTTTAATTTTAGCTGTTAAGGGATACAGCAGAGGAAAAGAGAGGAGGAAATTAAATAAGCATGTGTGGGTGGAAGTACACAGAGTAATTTTTTTTTTTTTTAAGTGTTAAAAAAAAACCACCATTCTTTTCTAATGTTGTTACACCTAATTATATCTTGTGGTTATCAAGGGGATGTTCTCAACTGCAAATAGGAGGAAAACCATTCATTCGAAGAGACTGCACAACCTCAATAGAAGAGGTTGTGCAGTCTCTTCGAATGCAGCCCACACTCTGAAAAGTCAAAACTTCTTTCTGTGTAATACAATAAATAATCTTTGTCAGTACTGACTTAGTGATATCTATATTAATATGTGGCCTTTATTATAGATTTTCTTTGAAAGTCAGTGACCAGATGTTTTCTGTGCAGCTACTAAAAATGAATAACATCATGAATCACAGCATTTTGTTTTCCTCTTCCCCTCCTTTTTTGGTATATATGTAAATTTAAAAAAAGGTCAGGGAGGAAAAAGCTCCTTCAACATTTACCCCACCTCCAGAGTAGTACACACCATGTAAAGGCTCTGTTTGCCACTCTTGCTAACATTTGTGTAACATTACAATTTAATGCTGTGGTGGATTGACCCTGGCTG
Source organism: Egretta garzetta (assembly GCF_000687185.1). Lineage (NCBI taxonomy): Eukaryota > Metazoa > Chordata > Aves > Pelecaniformes > Ardeidae > Egretta > Egretta garzetta. Next base: position 1,311,796 of record NW_009260073.1, read on the forward strand.
GACACCAGGTGCCCACCAAAGCTGCTCTGTCACTCCCCTCCTCAGCTGGACAGGGGAGAGAAAATATAATGAAAGGCTCCTGCATTGAGATAAGGACAGGGAGAGTTCACTCACCAATTACCGTCATGGGCAAAAAGGACTTAACTTGGTGAAATTAGTTTAATTTATCATCAGTCAAATCAGAGAAGGAGAAAATAAAAAAAAAAAACCCTGAATCTTAAAACACTTTCCCCCATCTTTCCCTTCTTCCGAGGCTTAACTTCACTGCTGAATCCTCCACCTCCTCCCCCTCCAGCAGTGCAGGGGGACAAGGAATGGTGGTTGGGGTCAGTTCATCACACACTGTCTCTGCTGCTTCTTCCTCCTCAGGGGAGGACTCTTCACACTCTGCCCCTGCTCCAGGGTGGGGTCCCTCCCACAGCAGACAGTCCACAAAATTCTCCAGTGTGGGTCCTTCCCACAGGCTGCAGTTCTTCACAAACTGCTCCAGCATGGGTCCCTCCCACAGGGTGCAGTTCTTCAGGAACAGACTGCTCCAGCGTGGACCCCCACGGGGTCACCAGCCCGGCCAGCAAAACTGCTTCAGCGTGGGCTCCTCTCCATATGGGTCCACAGGTCTTGCCAGGAGCCTGCTCCAGTGCAGGCTTCCTACAGGGTCACAGCCTCCTTCAGGCACCCACCTGCTCCAGCATGGGGTGGAGATCTGCTCCACCATGGACCTCCCTGGGCTGCAGGGGGACAGCCTGCCTCACCGTGGGCTGCACCAGGGGCTGCAGGGGAATCTCTGCTCCAGCACCTGGAGCACCTCCTCCCCCTCCTGCACTGGCTCTATCGGACACTGGGGAAGCTTCTGGCAGCTTCTTACAGAAAGGACCCCTGTAGCCCCTGCCACTAACAAAACCTTGCCACACAAACCCAATACCCTTGCCACTGTTTCGTATGAGGCTTTTACTGAATACACCACAGTACTGTTATATTGTGCGCCAGAATGTTCACAGCCCCCAATGCTTAGGGATGCTGGTTTTGCAGAATTCCCAGTGTGCCCTTTTGTTTCTGAGCCGTGCCAGGATGCTTCTGCCCGTGGCTGAAGCCCACTTCTTTAGGATGCAATCTGAGCAGAAGTTCTGCTCCTCACAACACTTTGAAAGTAAACTGCTGCCAATCACGCGTAGCGTTTGTTGGGAAGTCTGAATCAGAAAACCCCCAAAGTTTATGACTAGCTTCTTAAAGGACAGGTTTACCTGAAAATGAAAAGGCAAAGCTTTCTCTAAGCTATCTTGCAGTGCGTGTTTTTCACCACCTACAGAGCAAAAGGAGCCTGCCCTGGACAGCCTCCACTTCAAACAAGTATGGCTAGAAATTGCAAAAGCTGAATTGTTGAGAAGCAAAATCAGTTCACAGAAACGCAGTTGTTTAACCTGCTACAAACTAACAATGTTTGACTGAGATCAGATTTCCAGAGTATACAGCAAACATGGAGCTGTGCTGACTCTTTAGAAAGTCTTGGAAATGTTCTTGATTCCTTCTGTTGAAAGAGTAAATGTAGGAAAAAAGAAAAGGTGTGATGATTTAAAGTAGTCAGCCTTCTGTCATTGATTAATTTCCTTAGACATCTAAAGGAGTTAATACTCTGCAGCTACAAAAATCCCCAGATCCTGATCTTACCATGCAAGCACAGGTTGCCTCAGCGTGATTAGAGCAGAGGTATGGAAATAACCTGATGCAAACTGGATTCTAACTTGTAAACTAAACAGCAGAGCACACTCAGGATATAGCTATGTTTAAAGGTCTAAAATCTTTGACAGCCTGGGATGACCTTTAGTCTGAAACCAGAGAATTAACCTGGAAATAAAGATCTTATCAAACTGGAGTGTTGGATATTATTGCACATGCCCTTAGCAAGGTGGCACGTTCCTTCACAGCGACACTTATTGACTGGTACAATTTCTTTGCACTTGCTACTCAGGGCTTTCTGTTTTCCTCTGGTAAAACCTAGCTGTAGCTTTGTGCTGCCAAACACAAATGAAAAAAAAAAAAGCTACCTTAAATAGCTAAAATAGGTGAGTAGTCTAAAGTTAAAGAAAGCATGCCACCTCTTCTGCTCAGGTGTTCCTGCCACGTTGCATGAAGGGCTGCACTTTACATCTGGGTCGGGTTAATGATAATTCTTTTCCCTGCCCTTTGGCTGGATCAAACCCTCTCCCTACAACACACCCACAGCCATAGTGCTGCAATCATAAACTCTCTTCCCAAGGAAACAACAGGGGAAGAAACATAAGGGTACCCTAAATGTTAATTTTACTCTCACCTTGTTGATACATAGCAAGCAGCATAAAACAAATTGAGGTTTTAACGGCAGCTGCTCTGGAAAAGTACTCCCATAGTTATATGAAATGGTGCAGGACCACCAGCAATACCCTAAGAAGAAAAAAACTATTATCTGAGTAAGGACATGCAGTGTAGTATGGCTATGACATTTCTATAACACCAGTTTTTCTAGTCCTTCCAGCGACACAAGGCTTGCTAGATCCTTGTCAGCCTCCAGCACTACCTGTTCTGGGAAGCATTGTTTCATATTTGATCTTTTCTCCAGAAATCATGTCTACAGGTGTGGATTTCATAGCATTCATTTCATACAAGGAAAATAAGTACATGGAAATAAAAAATATCAGGCCTGCAGTTGCATGCTGACCATGGATAGTGAGAAAAGAGGTAGCTAGAATACCGTAGAGAGTAACACAAAGTTGACCACAGATCCGTATTGGTCTGTGTCTTTCTGCAGAGTGGAGTACAGACCCGGTGTCATGTTGGCTGGGGAGCTGGCAGATGAAAAAAACACTGAGGGGCAATTATTCTCTCTCCCACTGTCATGTCTTCAATGACCATGCATTCAACCTGGTCTTCTGTGGTGGTGTATGATGCGAGATGGCACACAATCGCTTCAAGTAATGTGGGTAATATCTGACATAGAGAGAATAGCTTCGACCGGTGCTTAAAATTTAATTTCCTAGGCATTTCAAATTATTCCTCACTTAGTGCTAATTTAATTTTTAAATATAAGTCTCTTCAGGGAAGGGGAGACAGAGGAAGTGTGAGTGTGATGCCAAGAAAGAATGACAGGGTGGTTAGAATGAAACGGCTAATCTAGAAAGTTAAAGCAATACAGAGGACTACTTACAGCAGCTGTACTTACTGACTAGAGTGGAAAAAGTACACAGATGACTCTACTGCTTTGAAATTTAACTGTTTAATTAAATGGTACAGATCTTTTTGCTGGCTCAGAAGATAGGGTGGTATCACTAAAAAACCAGCCTGTATAATTCTCAATTTCTTAGTAACTGAGAGTTCCTAGCACATCATGGTCTCTATTCTCATTAGAGCCTGTAGCAAAATCAGAAGGCAAACAGCAAGGGAAAAGGCTCTTCCAAAAAAAAAGTGAGGGGCACAAACCCAAAAATTCTTCCAGTTTTTCTAGTTATCATTGCCACTGAGATTTATTATCCCCTCAAGAACCAATTGAAGTAGATTTGCCATCTTTCAGATGTAAGGAACAACTTAAATGAACAAGAACTGCTAAAATTGTTCTGAATGAAAAAAAAAATTCCTAACCTTGCTGTTGAATGTGGGATACTGAAGAGAAAAGACTTAAAGGAAGTGAATGAGAGTACAGCTAAAAAAGTTAAACTGGTTTTCCCCCTGTTCCCTATGCAAGACCCATCAGAGAAACAGACTGCAGTGAGGAGAGTCATGGGTTGGTCCCCAGACCTTGTAACATCAGTAGTAGTCGTTGCTCCATCAGGAAGGTGGATACAAAAGCTCAAATGACATTTTCTATGTGGACAGTCCCACCTGGGCTGGTTTAACCCAAGAGAACAAACTCATTCAAGTTAACTCTGCAGTGGAGACATGTCGGGTGTTGCACGCAATACACAGAGCCTGGAGGAAGCTTGGACACCAAAGCCAAATTCCACCACTCCCCCCGAAAACAAAATAAGCCCTAGAGAATGAAGAAGGCTCAACACTTCTATAATCAAGCACTAGGAATCTGCTGCTGTGACACTGTTGGCAGCTGAGAGAAATGTTTCTTTTCCAATCCCGGAGGAGCCTGGGCAATGCACAAATGTCGGCTTCTGCTTTCCTCCTGTTCTGTTGGGCATCAGCAATATCGAACATACAGAACACCTGTACATGTTACCATAAATGTGTACCATTTATCTGTGAAATAGTGCTTTGTAGCAAGACCTTTCCTAAAGAAAAAAAAAAAAAAAAAACCCACACCAAAAAATCAACCCACATATTTTCAAGGGTGGCATTAAAAGATAACTGCAATTCTTTGCCATATTGTCAGGACATTTTACTTTATTTTTAGAAACTAGGCAGCCAGAAATAGAAGAGTAGATCTAATATTACTCTCCTGACATATAAGCAATTACAAAACCAGTTTAATCAGGTTTTTAAAACTTAACTAAAGAAGTTTTTCCTTTTCTTATTTTATACTGCCAGCCGAATTAAACTATAAATTGAAATATCCCTTGATAGAACAATGTACAATAGAATTTAAACTGTACCCTACTCCCTTTCAAAATTCAAGACAGTGAAAAAAATCATCTGCTAGACACTTTAAAGAACAGGAGTCCAAAAGAATTTATTTTTTAAAAAGGGAGGGGAGGAGAAAATCTCAGATTTGGTTTTTACCATCTCTACCCATAATCGTTTATATTAGATGCTCAAAGGTTTTGAAATGACAAGATAAGAGCAAGAGGGGGAAATCAGGGGCAGGGGGGGTGGAGGAGGCAAGGGGAAGCAGCAAATGTTTCCAACTGGAACTGCTGAGGGTAGAGTTTGGTCAATTAATCTTGATGCAATCAGATTCCCAGTCCTTTCCAGACATTGCTTTTCTAAGATCATTTAGTAGCTAGTTTAAAAAAAAAAAGGTTTCAAATACAACTGAATTTCAGTCTTATGGCTGCCACCATTATGTTTGAGAGAGGCACATGTTATCTTAGCTTCTCTGGTCATAAAAGAGCAACGTAGGCAAAGCCAGGAGATAAGGCAAAGTCACTACTCTTGAAGTTCAGGGGGGTCCTGATTTGTTAGGCTGAGGCTTTCATCTTTCACTTACCATCGCCTCTTAATTTTTTTTCTTTCTTTCTTATTTGATATAGTGTGTAACCATATTTCAGGAAAGAACTGATGAAAAGTAAAATATTTTTTTCAGAGCAAGGAAAAGTTCCCATATAACATGGCTCCAGGAAATGAGAACAAAAAAATTGGTACAACAGTTTATAAACTTTAAATATGTCTTCCAAAAAGGAAGCAGAATCAATAGCCCAAGCAAAACAACTGACTCATTTGACCTGCTTTTCTCCAGTGTTCTAGGACATTCAGATGTGAAGGGATGAAAAAGCCCCTGTTTTCTTAAAAAAAAGAAGCTAGGCATTCTCATTGTTTTGGAACGCATGGCCTGGAGTGACAAAGAAAGAAACCAACATATCTTTTACTATTAAGTGAGAAGTAAATCTCTTCGCTATCTTCTAATTTACAAAAGAAAGCTTGTCTGGATGATTATCCCTGTTAGCAGAAATAATTTGAGAAGTATTCCATAAGGTGAGTTAATTAAACTTAACCACCAAACAACAGCAGATAAAAAGAGAAAACACAGACAAATAAAAATTTGGCAAGGTTAGAAAATGCATGATTAACATCTTGTTAAAAATGTTTAATATAGAGGATGCATCCAATATCGCTCAGGGATGGGAGGAAAAGACAAAGAAAGGTAACCAAAGCAATGCATTTCTGTAAAAAGCACATGTTCAGCAACATGGTGGTGTTCTGGCGAGGAAAAAAATAATGAAGTAGGAAAAAGCCTAATATTTCAGTCTTTCTATAGAAAATAAAGTTTGACCTAAATTTCCTAAATTATAAGGTTCCTGAAGCTGGATCCTATGCCATCTTGCACTCTTGCATCCTTAAAGTAGTTTTGTTAATGTGTCACCTAACTGGTAACTCAGACTTTTTCCAGCCAGGTCCAACACTGATCGCCAGCATGTTTCACAGTGGAGATTTGCTAGGCTAAACAAAATAAAGCATTAGGCAAATGTTAGGACTTTTATGGTTACTTTTTTTTTTTCTTTCTAGTCCCTGTCTCACTCTGTGAAAATAACAAACACAGATGAGAAAAGTAATTAGGATGAAAATAACTCCATTGCCAAATAAACTTAATGGTGTCATAAAATCAAAGTATGCAAGGAAGATTCAGGTCAAGTGGAATTACAATTATGTAAAACCCAGGAGGAGAATTCAAGGCCTGCTTGTAAACACAACGGGGAAAAATATCGCGGTATTAAAGCAGCCTTCATTCCCTTCCTCTTCTTCACAGAAATAAGAATTTCCAGAGGATAACATAAAATTACAGCATCACAGCTGTATATACAGCTCAGAGAATGGCTACTTTATAATGCTTACAAATTATCTCTCTGATAAACAGTACTTCCTTTGAAGCTGCATTTCTTTTTGTCTTTTGCCTCTAGTGATTAACATACCTGGGACCTGGGCACCCAAAATCACCTGAAATTATTTCCTTCTTTGTTTTCATAAAGAAATATAGACGTACATCTAGTACGTGTCCCCACGCACACATGCACATACGCAAACACACAAAAGCCATTTTATACACTATTTTGAGGATTCAGGCTTTGCCCTTTTTCTCATACTGAGACAGAAAAAGCTTTCAAGAAGATGTGAGTCTCGAAATAGGGCCGGGGAGGCCTGGCAGGGCAGGGACTGGTCTGGTGGATGGGAAACCCACATTGGGGATGGCAGCTAAACTGGCCATGCTGTGCTGGTGCCCCAAGCACAAAGGACTGTGGAGAAGCTGTGTTAATCTTCTGTTAATACAATAGTCTTCTCTGATCCCTAAAACTGATTCTTGCATATATCCTTTTTTTTTTTTACTTGTTTTAATTTATTTTCAGGTGGATTGGCAGTTAGATGCTGAATACTCTCGTATGGTTAAATCTGTGGCATAAATATCAAGGACTGTCCTGATATACATGTTCTCCAACGTATTTTCAGAACAATCAGGTGCATTTGCATTGCGATGCCATCAGAAAAATATTTTTGACAGAGGGTCTTTCAGCCAACTCGCCTTGGTGTCCCAGAGACGGGTTCATGTCAGGTCAAACAATCCTCTCATCTTTTTACAAGAGGACAATGACAGATTAAGCACACACTGAGAATAAGAGATGTTTCTAGGGGGGAGAAAAAGCCAGCTTTTTTTCCTAGAAGGCAAGCACTTAGGAAAACTCCTGGGCTTTTTGTCAGCATGCTCACTCCTGATCCTAGCGTGCGGCTGGCCAATGCCTTTGCTCGGCCCGCTGCGGCTGCACACAGGCAGCGTGATTGCAGTGCTGCGGTGAAACGGAGGAGCTCCCGAGGCAGCCACGTTGCTCTTTGGCCACTCAGCTGTCTGCTGCAGGGATAGAGTAGAGGACTGCAAAAGGAAAAATTGCATCAGGTAAAGGGCATCTCCCTTTTCGCTGTGTAATATAAGCTCTTCACTGCATCCCTTTTGCTCCCGCTGTAATCAAGGCACAATTTTAGTAAGAAAGTCTATATAAATAGTGGCTTTGAACTAATATACTAAGTATTCCGTGATGAAATAAGAACTGAAATGGGCCATCTATAAAATACAGGGACTGTTTTAAAAAGAATGCCAAATGCATTGAGCTTTGAGGACTGCAGCCCTGAGACAGAGCACAAGGTAGCAGCAACCTGTGCCATAAGGCACTGCACGGTACTCCAGCAAGCGCTTTAAAAACAGCCCAACATTTTTCACCCAAACGGATAACGGGGATTTGTTCAGTACTTCACCAGACTGTTCATCAAATGTATTGATTCTTAGCCGTTCATAAACACATATCAGTTTGAACTTTACATCACTGTCAACATAAGGCCTAGATTAAAAATAAAGTTTAAAACCTAATGGAAGTGTTCCATGGCATGAAAAGAGTCCAGATAAGCTGTGTTTATTTGGTGGCTGACAGATACCATTAATATCTGAGAGGGAATGTCTACAATAGATTTTTAAAGCATCAAACATTTTTTTAATTGATTCATTTCATAAAACTTGTCAAGTAGAAACACAGATGGGGGTGGTTCTTGTAAACTCTGATAAGAAGCAAAATACAGGAACTAAACTGATCATATTTAGCATTCTGGAAAAGCAAATTTGAAGCCTGTCAAACATCGAACTAAATTAATAAATACCATAGCATGTGCTCCTATAGCATGCAACATTTATCTCCCCAGACAGGATTAAGTGAATAATTCATAAGTGCTTCAGAATGGGGAATGAATGAGTTTCCTATACTAATTCTTGTAAAAGTGATTACCAGCATCTCATGGGTTCCCAGTACCCCCCTTTACACTATGGAGGGATCTCCTACTTCAGTTTCATAAATGACCACTCACGATTGCTTTTTTCCCTCTGTGCCATCATTTTGTACGGAACATACATAATAAGATGATTGTTGCCAGCTGAGATGTTTTTCCTTTTTCTCTTGCAGTATTATTTTCAAAAATGGTGCAGCATTACAATTTGTCTTCCACAGAAACAGAGGATTTTCATGCACAGAACTAAAATCAAACTCTCATTTTCAGAAAAAAAAAGCATGCTAAAGTTGTTGTTTGGGTCAGATTGTAAGGATAAGCTCACAATCAATTCCTTTAGCTATGTGTGCAAAGGCAGGGACTTCAACTGATAATATGAATTTTATTACCTGTCAAATGCAGTTTATAACAGGTGCTTTTTCAATGACAGCATTCGCATCCCCAGAATGATTTAATCACAAAACCAAGCCAAGATAACACTTCTGTGTAACCAACGAGAATCCAATTAGTGTATTGGTCTCCTTCATTTTCCCTTGACTCTTCATGCATCAAAAAAAAGGATCCAGCTTTCACAGCCTCTGTCTCAGCCTTGTGCAACCAAACACTTCTTGAAGCGGTGGAGCTTTGCACTGACCCACACAGCTGATGCACTGGTACCATGCAGCGCATTTGCACAACTCTTCAGCTTTCCCTTTAGGCTGGGCCTGCACCTATCTTTGCTTTCCACGTGATCCATGTGATCGCACTGCCTGAAAATACCATAGAATCATGGAATCCTAGGTTGGAAGGGACCTCAAGGATCATCTAGTCCAACCTTTCTAGGTAAGAGCACAGTCTAGGCGAGATGGCCCAGCACACTGTCCAGCTGAGTCTTAACAGTCTCCAATGTGGTGGAGTGATAGAATCACAGAAACATAGAAGTGTCTAGGTGGGAAAAGACCTTTAAGATCATCAAGTCCAACAGTTAACCTAACACTGCCAAGTCTACCACTAAACCATGTCCCTAAGCACCACATCTACATGTCTTTTAAATACCCCCAGGGATGGGGACTCAACCACTTCCTGAGTCAACCACTCCCCTGGGGAGATTATTCCAATGGTTGGCTGTTCTCAGAGCAAAAAATTTCCCTCTCATGTCCAATCGGAATCTTCCCAAGAGCAACTTGTGTCCATTCCATATCCATATACTTGACACCCTAACATGGCAATTGTAGCAGAGGCTACAGTTTTCTTTCCAGGTGGCAACAGGTGGTTCCCGTTGGGAAGAGGAAGTCAGCAAGAGCAGAAGTGCTGAGAGCGAAGCTACTGGCCACTTTCTGAGAGAGAACCGAGAGCAGGGGAGGGAGCCAGCAGGAACCTGAGCGGGTTTCTGTTCCTCTCTGCTCCTTCCCTATGGCAGAAAGGAATCAGTTTCTTTTCATCAACACATGTTCTTCGGGAAAGGAAAGCAAGGCAAAGATACGAGCTGAATGCTGAGTCATTGCTTTTATTTACAAGCCTGTTGCAGTTCATGTTTGATCACTGCGCATTGAGTAATGACTCAACATTGCCAGTCATTAGAGTCAACTCATCTCCACAACTAAAATGGTTCTCCATAAATATACAGGAAATGCTTAGCATGGCTGTAAAATAATACTTAATTTTATAAATTGTTATTTTTAACGCCGCTTTTAGTTAGTTTTCTATATTTGCCCCTTTTACTAGAGAACAATGAAAAGTGAGCAATACTATTCATTTGTTCTAAAGTAAGAATTTTATAAATGTTACCAAAAGCTATTATCAGCTACATTTTACTGGTAAAGAGACAATTGTGGAAATCACTGCAGGAAATGAGCAGCATTATCTGGAGCTAAATTCATGTCTGCTTTCTAACTTAGTGAAGAAAACGAGTAAATAAAAAGGGGACGCATGCTGCTCTTCC
>NW_009260073.1:1322120-1323629 GCF_000687185.1 Egretta garzetta
CATTTACTTTTCTCCCTCCCCTTTCCCAGAAAAGCATCCAGTTTAGAAAAAAAAAAAAAATCTTTCCTATTTTTCTCGCATTTCTCTTTGGTAAACTATACTGTCCCCTTAAATCAGCTCTGCAGAGAGTTCCGTTCGGTTCAAGACCGCTTTGTTCTCTGGGTCCTAAGCACACTGCAACTGTGCCTGGTATTGCTGAAATATAAACAGATTACCATCTCAGTGGGTTTTAAAGCCACAACTAAGCTTATTAAAATTGAGACATTGCACAAACCACATTCAGTTCTATTCATTCTGATCTTTACATTCAGTAAGACTGAATTCAGTTTATTGCAGAGCACTACAGGGAAAAGTGAGAGTCAAAGTGATATCTCCAGACCTAAGTTTACAGCAAGTATTTCTCCAAATTGGAACAGTCTCCTTTTCAGCAGGCTAAGGTTTGAGAATTAAAAGAATGTATAAAGCAATATTTTTTTGGCTTAGAGGAAGCTAATCTTTATATCCTAGCATTCATCAAATCAACTTGGTAAGAGATACAAAATGAAAACTGGCATTCCATCCTGAAGCTGATGGAGCTTTTGCAGCTGACTTTTGATGAACTAGTTAAACTTCACCCACGGTGACTACTGTTCTGTATTTCAAAATCCAAATAATCTACTTTAATTTCGAAACATCTGATGTAATAGTAAGTGATTTCCCTTGGTAATCTACATTTTATGATCCTTTTCTCTCAGATAAACATGAGATTAGTCTCATGGTGTCTAAATAGATGTTGATGCCTCTAGAGAACTAAAAGAGAAATGGAAATGCAACACTTAGAGAAAATGCTTTTTTCAGTTCCCCTTCAATTTTCCTTTTCTGGGATAATAGTTAGAGCTTTTTGACTCCTCTGAAATCTTACCAACCTTCCACTGTATTCGCATTCTGTTACAGATTTATTTATATTTAGCATTTTTCTTTGGCCAGCAGAATAGGCTATGATGCTGGATTAGTGCTTTATTCATAGTAGGATTTCAGATGAGTCACAGATATATCTCTGCAGCAGCTGTTGCAGACCTTGTAATGCCATTAGGCTCTGACTCAGAGAGATGTTGCACTGGCGTATTGTGGCTACAGTCTTAGTGATCTCTGCAACACAGAAGCCACTCAGCGTATGAGACAATGGGAAAGTATCAATGAAACTTTGATGCAGAGCATATCCTGAAGATGTAATGCACACAATAGGTACTTCACAAGGTTTGTGACCTTTTCAGAACATACATGCATAAACAGCGCAGAAGATGAGGAAACTCTACCTGCAGAAATTTGTAACTGCTTCCTGTCAAAAAAGATTCACTTCTGACCTCATGGTAAAAAAACATTTCTTAGCTCATGTTCAAAAAAAAAAAAAAAAAGCAAAACAAAACACCACTTCCTTGCTCATAGTAAAAAAATATGCTTGACAATTAAAAAAAGATCCCACTTCCTTGCTCATGGTAAAAAGCCTCTGCAGACCCACTGAGGACCATT
>NW_009260073.1:1323672-1327744 GCF_000687185.1 Egretta garzetta
AAAATAGGTCCTACGTGATACTAGAAATTTGGTCAGGAGTTTAGCTGGGTGTCTGCAGAGGATCGGAAAGCATCTTACATATTCCCAGTGCTATTATAAAAGCTATAGTTTCTGAGTTCTGGGGAAGAGTTATCATAAGCATAGACACAGATAATGCTTGGCATTTTCAGCTTCAACGCCAAGAACTCTGCTAAGCTTCCACCCTTGAGTGATGCCATCTGTACAGAAACGTTAAGCCCATCTTTACCTCTAAGGTCTCATATGTTAAACTGACACAATCAGCTAAATTCAGATTTAGAGCAGATAACCTGCTACACCTGGGCATAGGTACATAAAGTACAGCCGCTTGTCCTAAGTGTTCCGTAAGTAAGAGCTGTGATCATCTTGTTTCTGCCAAGTCACCCAGTCGGATAGCAGGCATTACTTTGGACTAATGGAAGATATATACCTGGCTCCTTGCATACCTTGCCAACACTCCACTTGCCAGGCAATGCTCATTTCATTTGATTTCATTCCACTGCCTTTATCTGAGTATATCTGGAATGAATCTGGCCTATTAAGATATAAGCAAAGTGATAGAGGATGTGCATACAGAGATTAACAGACTAATCATGTAACAAGTTATGTTTCTGGAAAACAGAAATAGAACAGTACATAATTGTTATGCTGTGAAGACACATAAATAAAAAGGGAGTAGAGGAGAATGAGCTAAATCACTTGTTACACTGTTGATTACTGAGACTGTTAGATATTTTTTGGCATGTCAAACATCTCAAAAATAAAACATGAATTCTCACCTCCCTAACACAGAAGAATGGGCATCTGTCATGCTACATTCACTCGATCTATATTAGAACCTCTCAAAGCTTTTCAAAGACTCCTACCACGCTGCATGTTTTCATTTTGCAATGAACTCAGCACAAGGACATTATTTTGTTTAAAGGTCACGCAAAGCATTAGCTGAGTACGGTCTTCAAGAAAACTATTTCATAAGTGCACATGGCTTCAACATTTCATAAGGGCCCAGTGTTGCAAGGTTTTGAGTCCACGAGCGATGATCTCATTCCCCAGATTTGTCCGTATTTATCAGCTACGTAAAAGAGAATACGCATTGTAAATGCTTACAAATACATCAACACGACGGATCAGTCTATCAAAGAGATAGATCAAAATAATACTGCTCTGTAATGGTAAATATTACTTCTGGGGAACTAGGTATACGCTAGATCCAGTGTGTGCAAACAAATGGGTACTGTTAAACTCTAAGTGGGATGTTTTCGTTCCTTATATTGGCTGTTCAAAAGCTCCTCAAACAAACCACATCAGAATCTTCTTTTTTAAATGTGTTATGGCTGCCTTTCTATCTGGGCTCTCTTCACTGTGATGCTGCAGAGCTAAATGAATGCTGAAGGCAGACTTTACTGTATTAGACAGTAAAATACCACGTCATGGACATCCAACATAGGTTATAGATAATTACATTCTTCATTTAGTAGTAACATTCTTTTAAAGATTACATGAGAATGCCCTTCTGCCCTCCATCTTTTTTAATTGCCCCACACTACCTTGCTCTAGAGAGGACAGAAAGAAAATGGATAATGCAACAGGTCAGATCACTGATTTAATAATACTGATTTATACCATAACATTATTTGGGACTGTGCTTTTTAGTGAGAAGTATGGTTTTGGTTTGTATTTTACTGACTAGATAGTAACACCATGGTTTTACAACTATTGAAAAAAAATCTGGGGGTATCCTTGCACTCCTAAGGCCAACAGCAAAAATGACAGCCATGTTGAGAGTATCTAGGGTGTCTTTCTCAGCTCTTTCTGCTGCAGGATGTGGAAGATGTCAAAATAAAGTTTTCACAGAAGCAGTATGAAAATGAAACTCATTTAGGAACTCGAGAAAAGTGGTTTGTGACCAAAGTCTAAACAGGACAGTCTTTCATGGGTGCGTCAAAGCCTGTAAGGTTCAATGGGCAGCCCAAATGCTGTGACTTCTAACTTGTGACAAACTGGCTCTGTAACCTCTACAGTGAAACTTCCTATATTTTTAAAGGCATTCTAGAACCAAAGATTAAAAAATCCATCATGCAGGTTATTTTCACTTTTCATGAAAACTATCTGATTTAAATCCAAACCATCTGATGTCTTTGTTGTCAAAGTTATTATTTTACAGATGGACTAACATCCTCCTGGAATCACCTGCTGAAGCATGCAGTAAACTCCATGAGTATCCCGACAGTCATGAGTTTCAAACCCTACCTGTTGCCAGAGTTGTTAGACATTTGTTTATTACCCAAACAGTCCAAGAGCTGAGATTCCTAACCAAGGACCATGCACCCACCCTGGTGTCAAACACCAGACATGAGTCTGCAGAAAGCATGAGCCTCTTGATGTCCTAGAAGAGGTGTACTTTGGCAGCTAAAGACACTTAATCCATTGTTTTAACTCCCAAGCCAGATTTCTCTTCCTTTGATTTGTACAATGTTAGCTTTCTCCTGTCTTCTCTACCTACAATTGTTTTGCTGACTCCAGTCCTCAGTGCTGCAATCACACTTCATCCTCCTTGGCACTCAGCTGTCTCCAGAAGTGACACTGAAAAGCACAGGAAGTTTAATTTTTTTCTTGGTTGAATGCTAACCTAGTAATGGCCCTACCGATACCGGGAAAGACACCGGGAAGAGCTATTAGAGAAGGGAATCCTATAGTCCTGGGACAGAATATATCTGGCAAACTCTATAACCTTCAGAGATTTGGCTGTCAAATGCTGACTGCGCTGAGCATCTGCAAGCTCGGATTTTCAGAGTCATGACTCACCCAGTTTCATAGAATCATAGAATCATAGAATGCTTTGGGTTGGAAGTGACCTTTACAGGTCATCTAGCCCAAACCCTGCAGTGAGCAGGGACATCTTTAACTAGATCAGGTTGCTCAGAGCCCCATCCAACCTGGCCTTGAATGTTTCCAGGGATGGGGCATCTACCACCTCTCTGGGCAGCCCATTCCAAGTTGACTTCATTTTCAATTTCTTCTGAGCAACATCATAAATTGTTCCTCTGACGATTAGGTAGATCACCTCCACCTCTGCAAAGGCTCTGCAGTTTCTCAACTAAATGATGAGTTAATATTTAACACAGGAGTCCCCCACCACACACTGTTTTCTCTCTCTTACAAGGCTTTCTGATATTTGGGTGCAGTGAAATCGGGGAGAGACACAAGAAGGCATGGATATCTGCTTCCAAGCTCAAACCTGCTACACTGTAGGATAACAGATAGCACACATCGTGATGCCCTACTACCACAAAAGGGAGCAACACCTCCTTGCTCTCCTCAAAACAGGGAGCTGACTCATGCACTGTATTGCTTTGTTTAACAGAATCTATTCTGCTTTGGGTGGATGTCAGATTGACGACACATTTTTGGTTTATGATTTCCTTCTCTTCACTAACATTTGAATATTCCTTCTACTGTAGCCCCTGATGGTAGCTATTCTCGATAGACATCTAAATCTCTTATAAGTGCTTTTTGTAACTGACTGCCTGGAAAACTGAAAACATTTATTTTGACAGAGGTTCTCCCTATTCTTCCTCCTTGTTCTCCCAGAAACATGTATCTAATTAGATATGAGTATTTTAACAATGCTATCGGAAAAGTATCTGCAGCTGTTTTAAATTTAAACTTCAGGGGCCTCGTTCACCAACCAGTTATTCAATGTTTACAGTGTCATAACATCTTTAAAATTGAAAATGTTAAAGCCAGCATAAAATGGAGGAAAGCAGCAGCAAATTATGCTATTGCTATCAATGTAAAGCCATATAACTTAAATTTGCACTGATTTCTTAAAGTGATAGTAATCACTGAACAGCAGGATTAAATGGTCATGCTGTATAATTAAAACCTATGTATGCCACTTGCTATCCTTTCAGCATTTTCTTACATAGTTTGCCCTCACAGAAGAAACCAATCTAATATATATATCTGAATTTTGTTTCTTTTGTGATTTTAATCTAGTGTTTGCATAAGTGTGTGATTAGCCACAAAGAGGCCACCTGGCTGGCCACGCCCT
>NW_009260073.1:1327945-1329678 GCF_000687185.1 Egretta garzetta
CCTCATCCATTTTCTTTATGTGCCAGCACTGCTTGCTCCTGTGCCATTTTCCTTAGGTGACAAATCTGCTTGCCACAATACTATACCGAAACTACCAGCACGACTGTTTTGGTTTCTGTCTGCGGAGCAATGGGTGCTTGTGCGTTTGTTGCAGCTTCACAAACATCAAGCGATGCCTGCAGAAGGCTACAGTAGTCGTTTGAACCCACTGCGAATGCCAAGTAGTCTGGCAAGAGATCAAACCTTAGCCTTGTCTTCTGGTAGAGTTTTTATTTCAGGCATGATATTCTTCTTCCTCCTATTTTCTACAGCTGTGAGTGGCTGTCAAGAGAGTCACACACAGACAGACCTGGACTTTCACGTTCTCCTTTAGCTGTCTGCTTTTGTATGACTTCACTGTTTATCCTGTTGTAGCATACAAGGTTCTGTGGTTACAGCAGCTAGGTCCTGGCAATCCTGTAAGAAACGGTCTCTACTGTGGACCTATACCCACTACTTAAGACCACGGAAGCCCAAGATGATGGTCATTTCAGCCCAGTCTTGCATGGTATTGAACACCTCCTGTAAAAAGCTAAGCACTGCTGTTAGCACCATTACTGAGGCCAGGACCCCAGTGTAGTGGGGCTAGCACTACTCAAATGAGAGAAACTTTCCTGCAAACAGCTCAAATCACAAAGAAATGGAATTAAAGCAGCCAGGAAGTGCTTATCCAAGGTCATGCAACAGATCCCTTGGCACACTTGGGAAGAGAATAGAAGTATCTCACTTTTTGACACTCCTGTATAGGTAATAGTACAAATAAATATGCAATCCCCAAATATACATCTCTTGCTATGTCCTAAAGATACCCTAAAATCTGTTCAAAAGATAAAAGAAAGCTTCCCAAGTTGAGACTTTGGAAGTCATGTGTGACACCTCCTATAGAAGTATATGGCACAATCGAGACAGCAGAGGTCCCCAAGGATCTCTTCTCACATAGCCTCTCTCTGTCTATACCCCTCCCATCATTCTTAAGTACAAATCAAGTTATGGGAAAGCCTATTTTGGGAAAAGATAAAGAATAACTTCCCTTCCTTCCACAAGTGAAAAAAAAAGATATGATGCCCAGGATGCCCACCTCCTTCACAGAAAAGGATAATGAGGTAGATTTGAAGAAGTACTGATACGTTCACTTTTGTTGACCAGAAGGAATGTTCCTGATGGCACATTTAATATTATCTGTACTGTCTTTCCAAGGCCAAGCTACAAAACTGCCCATAACTGCATTGCACTATTGTGGACATCTGTAGGTTGGCTGTTTCCAACTACCACAGTTCCTTTCAGCATGTGAGACCGTGCCTTTTCAGGAACTAGCGTGCCTGATGTGGTCCCTTCGGTGCTGCCACAAGGTGTTACAGGATGCGCACCAGAGAATTTGTTCTTGCAAGCAACTGTGAGTTTGGGTCTATGGATGACCTCTAGGGGTCCCTTCCAACCAAAACATTCTCTGATTCTATGAATTATGTATCCCTAAGTCTTTTTCCTCCAGTGTGAATGTGAATCTAACAGTGTATAAAGAAAATTGGAGCAAAGGACATTTAAGCTCAGGCGTAGAGCTGGGTCTCCAAAGAAAAGGATATAAAGATGGACCCTCTATTTGTTATGATCTTGGATCTGCTTTGTTTCTATTTGTCTGGTGGGGTTTGCTTTCCCATGCTTTGTTTATGCACTCAGGCATTGCCACAGCTGGTGGG
>NW_009260073.1:1329705-1332555 GCF_000687185.1 Egretta garzetta
ATCTGATGTGTTTTGTGGTATGTTCTATACGTCTAAACACCCACTTCAGGTGTTTGAAGTTTCTTTTATTATCAAGTCTTGCCTCAGGGAAGGAGAAGTTTTGTCTTTCATAATCATAAAGGATAAACACAATATAAATGTACACCGGCTTGTACAGATCAAACACATTCACAGCCTGTCTCCACAGGTGATCTATTTTTAAGCCAGAGGGATGGGGTACAGAACAGTTACGGGCAAAGCATCATTGCATAAACAGCAGCAAGTGGAAGACAAATAATTCTTCGTATCTTGCAGTGAGATATTGATAAGTACATGTGACCATTGGATAGACTTTGCTGGCTTACAGAGTATAGGCTAGTTGATGGATTGGATGTCACATTTGGGCAAACAAAAGATTTATTGGTTTCTGTTAAACCACACAGAGAATCGCCAGGAATTTCACTGGGAGTACTTGAAATACCAGCAAAGAAAAAGTCAAGTAATCTGAATAAACTTGCTTTGGACATAAATTTCTCTGAGAAGATTAAACAAAACTAACATGAGAGATTTCAAAATTTAGAAAATAACAATGAGTTAACATATGATTTAGTAAATAAAACATCTTGTTGCCATTTTAATGGCTTCAGGTAGAATTTCAAAGGACTTTATCTGATCTGCTTATAGAACAGGTAGCAGAAGCTTATATATCTATTATGGACGCACAGTGGATTTAAAAATCAGCACACAAAGCCTGCAGGTGTTATCCTTTCAGAGGGTCAAAGAAGACAAAGAAGGCAAGAATGTGGTTTTGCTCCTTTGAGCACAGCACTGGTTTAGCCTTCAGCAAGACCACACATAGCCTCCTCGCCGATAGGCAAACTCTAGACTCATGGGAGCTAAAATGGTTGCTTCCCTGACCCTTTTTAAATTTTAGATGTAGCTATTTATAAAATTTCATTAGAAACTTGCCATGCTATGGGAGTATTTTATACATTAAACTACAAAGGTATTGGTTAAAATCTTAGGAGAGTTTTTGAGATTTATTGCACAGTTGTGCCGGTTGCTGCAATATCTTCTGAAGCAGAAAAAGACATATGCCAGAAATCCTTTCCAGGCAACTCTGGAAAAGAAGCAGCAGTTACAGTATTAATTTTCCCTTCCACTATTGTATGAAACCTGGCCACCTGTTTTCTGACAGTATATCACAGAGGAAAATTGCACCACTTCGTATACATTAATAGCATTACTGGAAAAATCTAGATTAAATTTTTATAGATGCCAAATTTGTGAAAACTTTTAAGCCTGCAGACCTCATTTTCCTTCTTTATACATGCATTCCTTTTAAAGAGAATATTTCTTACTCTGAGAGGCTACTACACTGGACTGTTTGTATATCACAAATAATGGAAATTTCTGTCTTTAAAGTTCTAATAAAGTAAGTGTTTATACCATTTGCAAGAACAGATTTCAGTTGGGTTGAGTAGTCTATACCACTGAAGGCTGTTAGAGATGAGCTGGTGAGATCAAGCTGCCTCATCATAGCTTGGTCTAAAACTATGAAGTAGTATATGCAGTATTTTTGACATACGAATAGACTGGTAATCAAGGCCTTTCACAATTTTCTTTTACTATCTCAACATTTCAGCTGTCATTGCAAGGCTTTTTCTCCATCGGAAATAACTTGTTCTTCTCCGTGGATATGCAATTTTTCTGCATATATTTAAAAACCTTTTGTGCCAAAAGGTAGTGTCTGCTAATAAATTAATGCTAATAAATTGCTATTGGTTACATCAGAGCTTCAGCATATCTTAAAATACACACTGAAATCAAAGAGGAAGCTCCATATAGAGCGTCATCTAATCTTTAAAGCATAATATAGGCATACTGTTTAATTTACACCTTTGCTGGAAAGCTGACTGGCTTGCTTCCGTTTTGTAGCCCTGTCATGCACATTCCAAACAAGTGATGATCCAGAAGCAAATATTGAATTCCTTAAACATAGAGCCTGTTCAAGTGTGTAAACTGAGCGTGCTCTCAGCTTAAAAAGCAGCAGAAGCCTTTCGTGACCTCTTTCTAGCATAATGAAAAATGGTGGCGTGTGGAGACAGAAACTGCTTGAGTGGCACAAGCTATATTTACCATAGAAGAGGTGAAGGGATGGAGCTCATATGCTCGTTTTCCAAAGAAATACAAGGGCCAGTTGGCTGTGCCAACAGATCTTGTTGGGGGAGGGAAGAAAGGATAGAGGCTACTGGGCTTCTCCTGGAACAATATTGCAAGAGGATGGACACTGTTATGAAATACAGCGGTTCACTTTCCCACATTTGGACGACATCTGGCTGAACTGTGTTTTGTAACTAAACGGTTAAATGTGCTTATCTTAGCATCGAGGCCTTGTTGAATAAAAACTGGAGAAATTCTTAAGTGATGGTAAGATTTATTAGAGTCTTGTTCCTTATTTTTTTCAAATATTATCCATACGATAAATTCAAAAAAGGCTTTTTCTTAAAGAAAAAAAAGGGACATTAAGCATTCACAGTAACTCAAAATACACAAAAGTATACCAAGAATCATAGAATCATAGAATGTTTTGGGTTGGAAGGGACCCCTAGAGGTCATCTAGTCCAACCCCCCTGCAGTGAGCAGGGACACCGCTAACTAGATCAGGTTGCTCAGAGCCCCGTCCAACCTGGCCTTGAATGTTTCCAGGGATGGGGCCTCCACTACCTCCCTGGGCAACCTGTTCCAGTGTTTCACCACCCTCGTTGTAAAGAATTTCTTCCTTATATCCAGTCTAAATAAATGATATTTATATATTATTTATAATATATGTAAATAATATTATATGAAATATAGTCATATGTTATAATA
>NW_009260073.1:1333182-1334928 GCF_000687185.1 Egretta garzetta
AATATTTTTTATATATTTTTATATGTATAAACAGAATAAAGCTACTAGTTTTGTTGCTGTGCTATTTTGTGATGTGCACAGTATCCTTGTTTGAAAAATAACAATTCACAAATGTGAATGAGCACTTGACAGCATTGTTTTAGTACCTTCTGTACTCAAGTGGGTAAATTTCCAGTTGCTCAAACTTAGTAAGTGCCACTTACCAGGGATCTTACAGCCAAAAAAATATTTAGGCATAAAATGGGATTTAAAAGGGGATTTAAGTGACACTCCTATTTGTCACCAGCATTGCAGTGATTTGGGGGGAAAATTCTGTTGCCTGGCATGTGTATAAATTTATAGTGAGTTTCACATTCTGGTTGCAGCCTAACGATAGTGTAGCTGCTATGAGTTGCCAAAAAAAAAAAAAAAACCCACACAAGATCCTTTTTCACAAAAGGGCCCTATTTATGCTGGGAGAGTTATATATATGTTGAGACTCCTAAATGACTCCTTCAGTCAGGCTTCAGTGGAATCTCAACAGAAAACTAAAAGCTGTAGCTTATAGAAAGTAACTTGCATCAACCAAGCCTCTGCCCACGGCTGACTATGATCTACGCTATTTCTTAAAACTGGATGAGAGTGCATCCAGGCACTTTGCTGTTCCAGTAAAAAAGCATGAGCAGAGATCTTTCTACAACCTTTGTTTCTGGTTCAGCAAAAAAAAAAGCCCAACAAAAACAAAAACACAAACAACCCACACAGATTGCTGCATAGGATGATGCAGAAGAGCATTCTCTTTTGAAGAGGAGTCTCCAGCAGGTTTTCTAGCCCTTGGCTTGACAAAAAAAAAAAAAAAAAAAAAAAAAACCAACTGCATTTATTTCCCAATGCAGTCTTCTGTGAAGCAAAGCATCCTTCTTCCCTGGTATCTGAGCTTGGCATTTAAGAAAAACAAATTCTTGGTTTACTTTTCTCCATGAATGAAGTGCTGCTTCATAGATTTACATATACCAAATTTCTACAATTTTACCAAACAAAAGACTGCCTCTGTTGCTGTTAAGAAAGACTATATATATATGTATATATATCTTATTTTCTCACAGCATGTATGTGTGCTCTGTAAAGAAATCAGCAGCAATCCCACGTCTGTAATCTGACCGTATTATGTACTGGAGGATGCAATGTTGGCCTTTAGCGGACATGTCAGCCTCAAATCCTCTCAAGAGTCATGGGACAATAGCAGCTTTATTCTAGTTCACAATTGCCATCGTCCTCTAAGCAGTCAGCGTGCTTTATGCCTGCCTGAAACGGATGCAAAACATAATTGTGCCAAGACCTACAGCTCCAAATCCCATCATCTTTTCCTGTTTTCTTCCCCGTCCTGTTTTTACTGAGGCACAGGGACAACACGCCAGAGACACGTTTCTCAAGCCTGTTGCAGGCGCCCAAGTGTCACGTTGACAGTCTAGAAGTAAAATTGCCGCTGCTGCTTCAGCCCGAGGCGTCTGCAGCTGGGACCTCCTTCCCACCAGCCCACACGGGAGGAGAGCCGGGATTCACACTGACTCAAGGCTGTCAAACTGCGGCACTCTGACTTAGGAGAGATTAAAAATAAAAAGCGGGGCGAGAGTTTGAACGCTGCCTGTCAAACAGCGAGCGGCACCGAGCCTCCCTCCGCCTGAGCGGGGGCTTCGGAGCCACGGTTCAAATTCCCTCTGCGGCTAATCGCCTCCCGGCGCCCCCCTCCGCGCCCCTCGCCTCAGG
>NW_009260073.1:1336206-1345710 GCF_000687185.1 Egretta garzetta
GGGGGGGGCGGGGGTGGCTCACGGCCTGGCGTCCCTGTCCTGGGGTGTTCGTCCTAGGGGTAAGTCGGCACACCTCGCGTGTCCAGTGTACGCTGGTCATCAGAAAGAAACGCTTCTGATGCAGGGATCGTGCCCGAAAGCTTCGGACCGTCCTGCTGTTCCGTGCCTAACGAAGGGGCAGGATTGCTTGCCTTCAGGTAACAGCGTGTCAAGAACTGCCTCGTAAAAAGAATCACTGCAGTGAAATTGCCTTAATAAAGTATTTATTGCGTGCAAAAGTAAGATTTTAAATCACTGATGCCAAAGCAGCAGTGTATCGGGACAGCTTATGACTTCCAGTTGCTGTAGGTAATGATAGCAGTGTCACTGTAATGATGCAGGTATGCAGGTTTTAGCCCTTTGTTCAAAAGTTTTTGAACCTAAGCCATTACATCAGGTTGATTATTTTTTGGCTTTGTTTAGCTGTATGGGGAGGTAGAAACTTTTTCCCTGTATCTTTCTTCCAAACAACGGATTTTTTTATTTTATTTTTTTTTTCCTTTTGGTGCTAGGAAGACCATGAGGAAAGGTCAATTGGAAGTAGACTGTTATCTTGATGTTCTCTTCTGTTTCTCCCATGTTACATGCCTTCCTCCCCCAAACGTAGGTTTGTAGGAGGTCTGGCTCTGCCTCTACCTAGGAAGTGACAGCTGGCCAAGAAATAGAAGAATGCATCTTTCTAAGAAGAAAGGAAGAAAATCCATCCTTCCAGGGACAATTTGGAAATGCATTTGCAACCAGAGCAGCCGTGCCTCTATACCCACAGTGATTAGTAGATGCATATAATGGTACTAGATAAATGTCTAAACTTTCAGTGCTTAAATTAAGTTCTTTTCCAGTCATTCTTTTCCAGACAGTTGGTTTTCACTGCAAGCTTAGCACAAATAAATTGGGAAAATTGATGCTCTCTTTAAAATGATCTAATTACAGGAATCGTAACAGTTATTAAATGAACAAATGTGGTGTTCCTAAAGATAAATGGCTATCTAAGCTGTGCAGATGCAGTAAAAGGAGAAAAAAAAAAAAAAAGGGTCTAGCTTATTTGAATAGTGTTCAGGGTTGGATGACTGTAAAACGGTTGAATACAGGGTTTAAGAGGCTTCTCAAAAATACTTTCCTTAGGACTGAAAATAGATATGAAACTTCTTTTAAGAAACAACTTTTGGAAAATGTCGTGATAGTTTTTCATCATAGCAGTGGAGTTATTGACTCATCCTATACTTTGCTATATAGAGTATTACTCAAAGAAAAGTAATTTAAAAACAGTTACTGTTTTCTTACTCTTAGATTAATGGGGTGCTTACTAGTTAATTTTATTTATATGCAGTTCTATTTATTGAGACACAGTTCATTCACAATGAAACTGATGCCAATGTGTCTCTTACTTCCTTTTTTCTTTTTGAGACAAATGGCTTCCAAGACTAGTTAATCCAGACATTTGGACTGTGTGGCTGGCATTTCTAAACAGTTCTTTGTAAGTAAATGTTACTATTTTCTGAAAAAGAGAACTCCAAAGTTCTGCAATGTGGGTCTCATCCCTACCATTTGACAGTGATGTAAAGGAACTGTAAAATCCTAGCTCTGGCCATCACGGGAGGCTCTTAGATATGCCCTGTGCAAAGGGATGATAAGGCTGCCTTCAGACACCCCCACCAAAGTCTTGCCTACAGCGCAGAGCAGGAAATTCTTGTTATTGGCAAGGTCCCTGTGTGGTGTTTGGAAGTCTCTGGTAATACTGTAATCACAAACAGCAGCTTCCATAAGTGCTGTTAGAGCATGGACCATTCCCTAATGTAGCCTAAGACTTGTGGGGATCTGATAGACAAGCTTAATATTACTTCCCTTATTCTAGAATTTTTGCATTGTACCTTTGGGGTTAAGACCTCATTTTTCTCTCCTGTCACTGCAGCAACTAATTTCTGCTTCAGAGACCTTTTCCATGGATCATGAACTACCTTATCAGGCTGGACTGTCTTGACATCATTTCAGAACTAAGCTTTCTCTGATATGAAGAGATAGTAATACTGTTATTAGAGAAAATCAACTGTTGTGCTCAGATGAAATAAACTATGTCAGAACTGTCAGAACGATGCACACGTGTATCATTCCCAAGAATTGGTCGACAGTTGCACAGAAGGATTGACACTACAGTCTATAAATTATTACAAAACAAAAATTGTAGGTGTTTTAATGTCTGTAAGATGACGTTACCTGCGTAGAGAAAAGAATTTGGTTGTAAAGGAACTACTATTTTTGTGGCATTTTCCAAACCTCTGCAGGTTCTTGTACTCTTCATTGCTGATGAAAGATAACCAGGCACACTTATAACCTTTTTTTAATAGATTTTTGTGCCTATTATCCCTGTTGTGAAGAACACCTGCAGTTCACTGTAAGCCTAGGAAACACTGCAGTTCTACAGTGGTATGTGTGTCAATAAAGTCTCGCTCAAGGCATGGAAGATCCGGCCCTCCTAAATGAATTGAGGAAATCGCTACGTGTGTTTTCACCACCAGTAACCTGAATTGAGACTTGTACCTGGGCTTCAGACATTTGGTGCTGTGGAAATGGCATTGGTGTTGTGTATTCTGCAGTTGCAAAACACGTGGGGAATCTTTGGGTAGTGTAGCCTACATCTAGCTTTATTAAATACAGTAATTAACTATGGTTATTTTAGCTATAGCTGCACAGTTAATATATGCATCTATTAAACACTATGAAATGGAATCATTCAAAGTATTTTATTTCTTTTGAGACAATCTGGAAGAGTGGAATTGTAGTTGGCAGTTCTTATTAGGGTTCTCTGAAGGCTGAAGCGTTAATGCTTTTCTTCCATATATTGGTGGAGTTCAGTGAACTGTATTCAGTTGTCAAGAAAGTGTAGAAATCTGAGGTGCCATGGTGCTGTCTACCCACAACAGTAGGTAATAACTAGTTCTTCGTATTGGTGGAGATAAATGCCTGTATGAAAACTAGGTGAAGCTGAACTTGTGCGAGATGAGATGACATTCATATGAAGAGGGAAGGTGTTTCGAAATTCTGTAGCAGCCATCAGATTGTCTTCAGCAGACCATCTGTTTTTGTAATGCCTAATATATCCTTAGGTGTTTCTACTCATGGACTACAGGACTACATAGCATTTTACCAGATGTAGTGCTCGTTATAGTAACCTGTGTCTTGGTTTTTGTTGGGGTTTTTTTGTTGGGTGTTTTTTTGTGTGGTTTTTTGGTTTGTTTTTTTTTTTTTTTGCCAAGTCTGTTTTGCAGACTATGTTGAGATTCCAGTGCTTCATAACGGGAAGAAACTTGGTCTAGTTCTAGTGCAGGCTTGGCCATCTCAGCAGTACCAGCAGGTTCAAGCAGGTCATTGCAATTCCCTTCTGTGCTCTGACTCCTCAGAAGGACAGGCTGATGGGTCAGGTTCCCAGTGCCTGTTCTGTCATCGAAGGTCTGTCACGGCATTACAACAAAAAATTCTGAGGGCACCTTCTTTTTTTGTAATGGTACCCTCTTTGAACTGTGCTGCATTCTTCGGGAATATGAGCTAGCAGACTTACTGATCTAAGAGGTTCTTGGCTGCAGCACCAGCTTTCAAAGCTTTTGAATGCTGTACTTGGAGAATAAAAACGAAACTTTTAATGAATAAGGGATGTGAATTAAAGTCCTCCTGGTGATTTGAGTGAGGGTTTTCTTTCCCTCCCTTTCTTTCCGTGTTACAGTCTAACTGTATTTACCGTTGTCCTTTTCTTGTAATGAAAATGAGAATATATAAGGAATGAAAGCTGAAACTGTTAAGCTACCCTGCCTAAAGGAAAATTTGGATATATGGAAGATATTTGGACACTGTTTACACTTCAGAATTCAGTGGTGTTGTTTTACTAGTTTAGAAACTTTATTATCAAAACTGGTGTGGGAAGAGTCCCTGCAAGTATTTTATGCTGGAACAGAGTTGCTTCTTCCAGATATGTTGTTGCAAGCAAAAGGCGGTCTTCAAAGGGTTCTCTTGTTGGAGAAGGGTGAAGTTGGGTGTTTGGGGGCTTTGTTCGTTTCACTGGTTATTTATTTATTTGGGCTTTGTTGTTGTTGAAGATGTTTTTGTTACTGGCAAAACTGAAAACATGTATTCCCTGAAACATACACATTTTGCTATGAAATATTTTTTTTCAGGTACAGCTTGTACCCTGGGAATTAACTACCCAGTCTCCATATTTTCAGAATTCACAGCAATTCTGTTTGCAATTTCTTCTTGCCTTTTCCCACTCTTGCATATAGTTTACTTCCATTCTTTAATTTTGAACAGATTGCAGGAAATCCTGAACCAAAGCCTCAGTTATTTATTGAGTGACTTGGAATGAAATTTGTGGTGATTTGTGCTTATCCATCAATAATTCCCAGATTCTGTGTTCCACTAGCAAATAACTTTCAGAGTGCAGAACTAAATGCTACATACAGTCATTCTGGTGTATGCAACAGCTTTGGAAATTAACTTTTTGATTAGGGTTATAGTTGCATTCCTTTGATATTGGAGCACATTTGTTATTGGTTTTGGCCCTGTAGTGAAATAAAATAATCCAAATATATTATCAGAAAGTGTGATTCTGAATATTAAGAGGAAATTTGTTTTGAAACTTGCCATTTCTATATAATAAATTGTCAGAGTAGTATGACACGTTGGCATTTCCTATTACTTTTTAAATGCTGACTTAAAACTTTTTTCCAAGTCAGATGCTTTTCTGTCAGTGGGGGCACGTAAGCATGTAGGTCATTAGAATTTGTTTGATAATTCAGCTGTGGTTAAATATCAGCTCAACTCTGGTTAAATATCAGCAATTTTGCAAGCCACAGCAGAGGAAGAAACATCTTGGAATATATTTGTTCTTCTTTCTGAATGGCAGGTCTTACTAGTACAGCACCACAGTTCCTGTCTGAAATGTGGTAATTGCTGTTTTACTCTTGCTAAATAGAAGACTGCAAAATTAATACTAAGAAGTGCTTTAGAATTTGCTGTGGCCTTACATTGTTGTGGCCTTTAGGCCAAAAAGAGTGATGCTACTTTTAATGTTAAGCCCTGGAACAATGCTTTTGTGATAGCTTAGTGCAATGAACAGACAAGAAGCGAGGTATATGAGTATCGGTTTAATACCTGTAACACAGCAATAACTACACTTTTTTTTTTTTTTAAAGCTATTAGAATGATTGCTCTTTCTTAGGTTTTTACTTTTATTCTTCACACTGATTTTTCATAATCAGAATTTTGTAATGGCTGATGCTTTGCTATTATCTGTGCATACATTGTGGGGGTTTTATTCTTCCTGTCTGGATTCTGTACTTCAGGGGGTTGTATTGTTTTTTTTTCTTTGTCAACTTTGTGAATGTTTGAGTTAACGCTCTTCTGTTGTTTTGGAACCTTCTAATGGGTTACAGAAGGGCAACCAACTCTTCTTAATTCTCGCTGTGTGTTAAACGCATCCTTTTCAAACACACCTTTATCAAAAATGTAGCTCCTTTCACCAAGAGATGATCTGGTGAATTTTCCCTTTTGTTCTTAAGTATGGGTATGCTTCATTTGTTCTTGCCGTTACTTGTAGACAGTATTTTTATGACCAGCTGGCCTCTGCTTATTTGATTAATAGGCTGAGTTCATGCAAATTGGTTTGATGCCAACGGATCCTCAATTCTGGAGGAAGAAATATAGCTCTTAGTAGCTTTTTTGCAAAGTGCTGAGCTTTTATTTAGTGCATATTTTTGCATTTGGTGCTGCACTGAAATGTGAGGTTAGTCAGCAGTTAAGCTCTAGCTTACAGTTTGGGTTTTTAAAATTTCATAGAAAGGTAGCTCTTAAACTGGGGGGCGGGGGGGTGACATAATGCAGTTAGGCTCAGGTTTGTGACTGTAGTTTGATAGATGTCCTATTTCATATTTGAAAGTGAATAGTTGAAATGATACGCGTCTTAGATGTGTTTTCCTGTAAGGTGCCAGATTGCATCAGGGGTTGCAATAGCAGGACAAATATGCAGCCTTTATTTCTGTCCTTTTGACTGTAGATTGGTAGGCATTTCAAATGAACATCCTTCCTTGTTGAAAAGCGTATCCGTGTTTCGTTTTAGTTCCTGGCATTATTTTGGGCTGTTTGAGTACCAACCAGTTGTTGTCAAATTCTTTACTCTCCTTACGTAAATAAAATATAGCAAATATTTCCTTGCAGGTTGCATTTAGAAAAAATGACTATAATTAAATAAAGCTTTTGATGATTTAATCTGTTTATGCTAGACGAGTGGGCGAGACATGGCAGAAATTGAAAATGCTTTATAATAGTTTTCTGAAGATGCAGAATACAAACAAACCCTGGGAATGCGCTAGATAATTTTCAGTTGCAATTCTAGTGAAAGCATCACATGGTAAAGCTCCCAGTCACGCTCAAGGTGGTACCTCTGCACATGTGGTCCTGTCTCTGACAAATTAGTGGAAAATTGCACTTACAAAACATATATGTTGACTTCAAAACCAGAACTGTTGTAGGGTAGGCCTGTTCCACATGCAGGCTGAGGTGGTGTAGTGTCCCCGAAGACATTTGGTGTGCTGAGAGCCCAGAAAGGGTGCCTGAGCTTTGGCTTGCCTTGCAGCTGTGCAGCAGAGAGTTCTCTCTGACCTCGGGTGGCTCTGAAAAATCAGCAGCTCCCTGGCAAGAAGAGTGTGCCCAACTTCTGACCAGGCGTTACGTACCCATTAGCTAACCAGGACAGATGCATAGCTGCAGAGGAGCTGAAACTCAGGGGTGCTGACTCTTGACTGAAGTTCTTGGGTAGGTAATGCAAGCGAGATGTAATGGTGTTGTTGCAAAAGGTGGTATATGGACAGTTAAAGAAATTGCATTGTGGGAGGATAGGATGTGGAATCTCTATATCAAATGCTGAATTAAAATTTCATGGTGTTTTTTGGCTTTTCTTTATTATTATTTTTTAACACCCTTTCTGATAATCTTGCGTGAAAGCAGAGCATTTGAAAGAGCGTTTTTTGTATCTTGCTGCTGGGAAAACATTTTAGTCCTTTAAATTAAGCATATTTACCACTTTACGTGATACAATAACATCAGTAATGCATAAGCTTTTAGATATTTTTGTGTATGTGTATATGCATATAGACAAAGACGCAAACAAGGAAGAAAACTTGCATCTTCTTGACACTGAGCTTTGTGTATTGGTCTAGTCTGTGTACTCTAGTGTATGTATTCTAAAGTTTAGGCAGGGAGGTGATAGGGCATGTGTAACCTTTAAAGGTTTCAGGGTAGTATAATGAACGCGCCTAGGGCAGGAGAGCTGGTTTTACTGAAGCTGTAGTGTATAATATATAGTATAACTTATACTGGTGTAAGTTTTTAAATTAATGGTTTAAAATTAAAGGAGTACATTCCACAAATGTGCAAACTCTTTTTTTATTTCCTGAGCTTAGTCGGGCTAGGTTGATACTTTTGACACGATAGTTTCCAACTTTTCTACCTAAGTGCTCTCACAGGAGCCGTATTTTGTGTTTGCTTCTTCGCTGAGCAACTGGAAAGTAAATATCCTATATCCGGAATAAAGGTGCGGATGGATCCATCCACCATGGGATGGATTTGGGTTCAGTCAGGCATAAACATGTGATTGGATGCACACCTGCAGCTTGCTTGAAAACCTAGTCATCTTAAAGATGTACCTCTATCCAGTTGTGTTACAGGGATATATGTTTCTGGAGTTGTGTGCTGGAGGCCATACATAGCCAGTTGTATGATGGTTGTCACCCCAAGGAGAGATAAAGACAAGAATAGGAAATGGCATGCTTAGTCTGCCACATGTGCCCATGTGGTACCTCAAGTCAAGTCGAGCATTGTTGTGTGGACTCTTGTTCAGATGGGCCCAGTCTGTTCGGCTCGCTGCCCTTCCTCTGAAGGGTCTTCTTGAGATACATACTGAAGTTTGAGTAGAAGTGTATTGGGTGCATGCCTTTCACTGCGGGAGTTGGAAGGAAAGAAATAGAGAAAATGCAGTGTACGAATGTAGTAGTGGGGATTTCCTGCATAGTAATGGAATCTGTGAATTCTGAATGGCAATGGCATGAAGTTACAAGTTGCTGCTGAGTTTTTGCACAACATGTGGAGACTTGACCTTGCAAGGTAGCATCTGAAATATATGTTCTGGATGTAGTAGGTAAGAGGATGTGTAGTGGGCCAGTGGACTGGGGGATGACTTGGGTTTTGCATAACCTGTTTGTAAGGATTTATAGGACATGCTAGAAATAAGCTTTGAGTTTTCATGTACAGCCTTACTTATCCTTGACATGCATACACATTCTAATATATTCAGCTGCATTCTAAAATAGGGGTTTTTTTCTGTGTATCTTTTTCATTTGGCACACAGAATGAAGAGTGCTTATTTAACAAGCAGCTGTACACACACAGACTATTGTTATAATTTTAAAACACTTTGGTGATTGGTTTATGCCATACCCATGTTTACTTTATGAGCTCTGGTTTGAATAGACTTTTTGGGCTTGTTGGCCATGAGTGTAATGGCTGAGTGGTTGACAAAACATTAGTGAAAAGTCTTTGAGAAAGAAGAATACACTGGTATCCCCTTTTACCAATGAAAGTTGTGATGCAGGTTGGTACAAGATTCCTCACGGTTTATAGAAGAATATACACAAATCTCAGCTTTCACTGACTGGTGGAGGCAAGTGCTGGGAATGTCAGTAGGTTTAACAATACCATTTCAAGTTATTCTTCATTTTGTGTGTGTGTGTATACTTGATATCACTTCTCTGGGAATAACCTGGCTAGTGTCATGCAGAAAATTTGTAGCAGGTGAAGGAATGGTATCCCATTAACCGACAAATGCTTAGTGGCCTTGGCTTCCAAGGATCATGTCCTTCCAGCTCAAGATTGGTCCATCACAATGAGCAAGAAATCAAGCGAAGGCAGCAGTAGGACTGCGTGAATTAGCAAGGAGCCCCTGACAAAACTCAAGCATAAAAAGGGAACGTATAAGAGGTGAAAGCAAGGACAGGTGGCTGGAGAGGAGTATAGAGAGATGGGGTTAGCTAGCAAAGCCAAAGCCTACCCGAGGTTTAATCTGGTGAGGGGCCTGTAGAAGCCCTTCTTGTTCTCCTTCAGATGTAACAGCAGGAAGAAGATGACTATGGGAAATGTGGGCCTGCCTGCTGGATGGGGCAGGGAACCCAGAGACAAAGGACACGGAAGAGGATGCAGTACATTGTACCTTCCTGGTCTCTACTGATGAGAGCAGCCTTCAGGAACCACAGGTTCCTGGTACCAACTGGAAAGTCCGAAGCAAGGAAGACTTACCTTGATGGAAGAGGGCCAGGTTAGGGAGCACTTAAACAAACTGGGAATACACAAGTCCATGGGATCTGATCAGATGCGTTCATGAGTGCAGAGGGAGCTGGCAGGTCTCTCTCTTACCTTTGCAAGGTCATG
>NW_009260073.1:1345725-1353615 GCF_000687185.1 Egretta garzetta
GCAGAGGCGGGGGGCGTGTGTTCCTAAGGGCTGGAAGAATATAACCGATCTCATTGTAGGGTGGCTTACATTAGTTTTCTGTGTTTGCTTAGTCTTAGTTGCGGCAATTAATTTTCTCAAAACAGGTGATTTTTGCAAGTAAATAAATGAGTCATTTTGATTTAAGGTAGCTATACTGGACACGTGCTTTTTGTATTTCATTTCATTGTTCAGACGTCTTCTTGAACTGTTTTTCTGCCATTGAGATTAATGGTTAAATTTTCACAAAGTTTTTATAAGAAATCTACCTGTATGTGTGTTTTTGCAGACTCTTTGTTACACTATGAGGAGGGGTGGGTGTGTATAACCTAGTTTAAAAGAAGCACAAAGGGGAAAGTGTGTTATGTGTATATTGGGCGGATGCAGTGCAGGAGAATTGATTAAGTAGTATGGAATGAATTGTATAAATAGTAAATGCCCCTTCAAATATATGACTTTCCTTTAAATTCTGCAATGACCAATGTCAAGACTGTTGAATGCAAAACTCAAGACTGTTGAATGATCTGTATATAATGTAGAGATCTTATGAGTTTTTAATGCTTATTTAGCAGATAACTATTTTTTGTTACATGTTGCCTAGAATTACTGGTATAACTCGTATATTCTTGAACTTCTTGCCTTTTTCTTATGTTAGTGTCAATATATTTCTCTTGGTGTCTTACTTTTTAAATAATTATTCACCTCACTACTGGAAGTAATTTCTGCAGTTTTGCAGATTTTTAACTCAAGATCGCTCATCTGGGAGAGGTGGATGAGACTGACCTTTTAGGGGTTTGGGTTTTATTTTTTTCCTTTTTTCTTTTTTTTGTATGCTCACTTCTGGGTTCAAATGCATCAACAGGCAGTAGTATGTTTCATATTGCCATGAAGCAGCACAAGCTATTTAAGTGTACTCATGAATTCAGTAAATTTTACAGTTATTCATTGTCATAGTTTTACAAAGCATCTTGACTATATCTTTTTTTGGTTTTTTAAATGATCATTACTTGTGAGAAATGCAAATGCATTGAGTTCACATTCACAATAGATGTCTTTTTTTTTTTTGTCATTAAGTGCCTTGGATCTCATGTATGTGTGTATATAAATCTATTTAAAAGGGAAAACCATGCTGTGTTTTTACAGGTTATGAGAAGACAGATGATGTTTCAGAGAAAACTTCTCTAGCTGATCAAGAGGAACTGAGAACTATATTCATCAATCAGCCCCAGCTAACCAAATTCTGCAATAATCATGTCAGGTACTAATTAGTGGTTTTTAAATACATATTTAATTTCAGAACATTGCATGTTGCATAGCAAAAACAAAGAAAAGGTTCTGTTTATTCCACTTCTGCCATTTCCTCTGACCACCAATTACAGTCTCAGACACTGGAAAGGAGAGTGATGTGAAATGAGGAGAGCAGCAGAGCTGTTTCAATTACAAACCTGACCTTCCAAATTTTTAAGAATAGGGTGGGAAAGGTACAGAAGCTTTACAGCTGCACTGTCAGCATGTCACTGGAGGATGGATTTGTTCCTCAGCTTTTGGTTCAGCTTAAGTTCCGTTCATCTTTGAACATATTTCCGGTAGCTGGATGCCAGTGCAGATGTTCTTCACTTGAGCACGTCATTGTTTGTGCTTTGGAAACTCTTGTCTTTTTCAGTCAACCAGCTACAAAGATGCTGTGGTTGCTTACAAAACTGATTTTGAATTTCAAGTTCGGATTTTAGGACTCTGCTGATGGTTTATGTTGTGGGGTTTTGTTTGGTTTTGTTGAATTTTAAGTAAGGCACTTGAATACTCATAAGTAAGGTATGTTTAGGTCTGATATTGTCCTCAGTTCTGCTGTTAAAATTAAAAGTAAATGAATGGCAAAGATATCCGTGTCCCAAGTAGGTGTGTGTTCTGAAGGTACGTTTGATAATATGCAGAAATTTTATAGACACTGAGGATAATGTGGTGAGGTTTTTCCATAGACTTGAGAAACTTTATAATGCTTTTTGTTTGTGTACGCAACCTGTCTTTTCTGTCTTTTGCTTTGTTTCTTGACAGTGTTGAGCTTTTTTGCAGGATATATTCACTCCCCCTTTAAACTGACTTTTACACAAAGTCAAAGTAAATATTACTAACTTAAAAAGGGGTTAAAATATTCTTACAAGTCTTCTGTTCCATGCTTTTAGCATGATTATTTTCACCGTTGTTGTTTTAGGAACATAGATGGTAGCAGTCTGTCATTAAACAAATGTAAGGCTGACAAAGAGCTGGGAGCTCAAACATTTTGTGATGATGGCTTAGCAGAGATTATTATGTGGGATGAGATGAATTCTGTTCTACCAGCCTCGCAAAACTACACTTAATATCCAATATTTATCAATTTAAAATAATAAAGTAATAAAGTGAATTTTCCATTCACTGAAGGGTATAGGGTTTTATCTTTTAATAGATTTTTATTATTTTAATTATTTCTTAAATGCACCATTTCAATCCAGGTGATCCTGTTATTGGCTTTTTTGCACTTAAACACACCCACACTCACACCCAGCGCAGAAGCTCCACAGCTCCTCGGTCCTCGTTTAACACCCTCCTGATTACGCTCGTTATACCTCTTTCCCCAAGAATTTTGTCTGAACTGGAGCCGTTGTGCAGAGCTACCTGCCCGCATACGCCATGGGTTGTGGGGTAGGGTTCTCCTCTGGGCCCAAGAGCTGCAGGCCTGGGCCTGCCCGGCCTGGGCCTCCTCCCTCAGCGGTGCTGTGACCGCCTGACTGCCACCTTCTCTGTATTTTTTTTATTTTTTTTTTTCCTCTCTCCCCTCTTTGCCTGTGACTGAGTGGCAGCAGGGCTTGACTGCTCCCCAGAGAGCAGGCAGAGGTGACAAGGGAATGTCTTGCCTCAGCATGGAAGCTCACGACAGTGCCTGCGGGCGGCGGGCGCCTTCCTGGGGTAGCCCCCCTGCGGGTGGCGCTCTGCAGAAATCTTTCAGTTGCTCTTTTAGCCAAAACAAATCTGTTTGCTATCACAGAAATCACAAAAGGTTCTGTTTTATTTGAAAGGTGTAGCTGAGAGGGAAGGAATATATTTGAAGAATTTTTTGTATTGTAATAATAGCGCATGTTTTTGTCTCTTTCTCTCAGCACTGCAAAGTACAACATAATCACATTCCTGCCAAGGTTCCTTTACTCCCAGTTCAGAAGAGCTGCTAATGCATTTTTTCTTTTTATTGCGTTACTTCAGGTAAGATCAACAATAAGATGCTAATGTTTGAAACTTGAGAGCATTTATACCATAGACAGTGTTTTGCAGAGATACCGAGGCTGGTGTACCATCCTTTCTGAGCTGGTTAGCCTCTTGGAATAGCTCTATTCTGTAGGCATACCTTTAGTAAATGTTTGGGTTTGTGGGTTTTTTTACTCCTTGGAGGTAACACAATACATACAATATGTCTGTAAAACAGGTTAATGTAGCTGAAATACTGTAGGTGGAAAAGGCTGTTGTGACAGGAAAATCCCATTTAAAATTATCTGGCACATGTGGAAGACTGTTACCTGTTGGCATTTCTTGTAATGAATGGTACTGCCTAAAATCCAGAACTTTATGAACTTTAATCCTGTAGTCTGTTTTGAGGGGCAGGAACTGCAGCTGAAGAAAAATAATTATTTATTCTTAGAGTGAAGCTGATAAGAATTGAAGTTGAGCCTAGAAGAAGAAAAACAGCAGCGCAGTCCAGTACTGTAGCAGCTATTTCCCATCTCCCAGCTGGTTAACTGTGCTGGTTAGGAAGAAAGCACAGTCTTTTCTATACCACTACTGTAGCTTCATTCAGTAAGTTTGTAAAGGGCTATCCCTAACCCAGCTTACTGAGAAGTACATAACATTTTGCAGGTATATCAGAATATTTTAATTTTTCAGTAGTTCATGTTGATAAAACAGATTGTGGTTTTGTTGTATACTATTCTATGCATGCAGTAGCTGATGATGAATGAAAACTGAACTGTGGGCAGGTGCAGTGATAATTACCATTGTCTTGTTCTGTATTCTTAATCATATTTGATAAAAACACATTTTCTGCGCAATTTCCAGCGCGTGTGTTAGAATGTTTTGATTTGCCTGTTATGGAGATTGTGTTAGGAATTGACATACCAAACAAAAATTATGAAAATAATGGCACATATACTACCATGTGTACTTTTTCCTCCCTCGCTTCAGATGTTCAGCAAATGAAAGTTGATTCCTCTGTACTTATGTAGGTTTCTTTGCTTCTACTATAAGGGTTTGGAACAGTTTCTTAGGATACATCTGCACAGGTAGATTACACTGTTTTCTAGGGGGAAAAAAATCTGAAGTTCTGGGTTTCATTAGGCTGTCTGCCTGCAAACCTGTGGCTTCTAAATAAACAGCCTTTTGACCCCATCTGGCATCTCTGGCTAATCCAGTGGCCCGATGGCATTTCTTGTGGTACCACTGTGTGCATCAAGTTAGCAGATGCAGAATGTAGGGCTTCAGAAGCTGTTCGTGGCTTGGCATGACTGGTTGAGAAGGTGGCAGGTAGGCGTGTGGAATGTTAGGCAGTGGAATGTTAGGCAGTGGAATCATAGAATCATAGAAAGTTTTGGGTTGGAAGGGACCCCTAGAGGTCATCTAGTCCAACCCCCCTGCAGTTAGCAGGGACACCGCTAACTAGATCAGGTTGCTCACAGCCCCATCCCACCTGGCCTTGAAAGTTTCCAGGGATGGGGCCTCCACTACCTCTCTGGGCAACCCCTTCCAGTGTTTTACCACCCTCGTTGGAAAGAATTTCTTCCTTATATCTAGTCTAAACCTACCCTGGTTTAGTTTAAAACCGTTACCCCTTGTCTTGTCCCAGCTGGCCCTACTAAAAAGATTTTCCCCGTCTTTCCTATAGACCCCCTTTAGGTACTGACAGGCTGCAATCAGGTCTCCCCCCAGCCTTCTCTTCTCCAGGCTGAACAAGCCCAACTCTCTCAGCCTGTCCTCAGAGGAGAGGTGCTCCAGCCCCCGGATCATTTTTGTGGCCCTCCTCTGGACCCGCTCCAACACTTCCATGTCCTTCTTGTGCTGAGGGCTCCAGAGCTGGACGCAGTACTCCAGGTGCAGCCTCACCAGAGCAGAGTAGAGGGGCAGAATCACCTCCCTTGACCTGCTGGCCACGCTTCTTTTGATGCAGCCCAGAGTACGGTTGGCCTTCTGGGCTGCCAGCGCACATTGCCGGCTCATGTCCAGCTTTTCATCCACCAGCACCCCCAAGTCCCTCTCGGAAGGGCTGCTCTCTGGGGTAATAAAACCAGAGGATGGGCTGGAGCCCCTTTCGCTTTAGTATTTTGCCTGGAAAATAATGTGTAATTGGAATGGGGGAGTTTGGGCATACATGCAGGGAGGAATGAAAGGGTAGGAATAGGAGAAGTGATAGATCCCTTTCCATTGTAGCCAACACATAGGCATTTGCCCAACAATAATTTTTTCTGCCTGGTTTCCATTTAATTGCTTGAAAAATGTGGTCTAGAGTAACCTGGAAAATAGATCTATATTGGTCTTACTCCAAGAAACAAAGCATATCTACATATAACATCCTGTTCTCTTTCAGAAGCACAATATGTTGGTAGCAAAAAGAAATGTATATAATAAATAATATTGGCTCTTTTCAAAACATTTTAGGATAAATTGAGGATGTCTTCTAACCACATTGAGGCACCACTTATTAGTGTACTCTTTTCTTGCAAAGATCTGATTATACTCATGTGGCCTGCATTGCCTATTATAGGTCTATTAAGGCAGCAATCCTCTCACCTGTCAATGTTGCCATTAAGACCTCTAGTCAATATAAAGATAATTATGAATAACCATCCATGTATACCACATAAGTAGCTGCATCTTCTCAGCATTTACTTTACACACGCATTCACTTGCACCATCTGTGCCCATACCTGCTTAGCAAAAATGGGTTTCTTACAATAGTCTGACAGAAAGCAGCTATTTGAAATTTGTCAATTAATAACTAGTATGATACAAAATATCTCTTAGAGATTAAAACTGTAAAGAAGTAAAAATACCTTGGACGTGTGTCCATTCTAACAAAAATATAAACTGAAAAAATTCATTGTGTTCCATAAATATGCATTTTAATTTCATTTGAAAACCCAAAAAGGAAGGTGAATGAATATTCTGCAGACATGAAAACCTCTGAAAGTAACTCCACTAAATTCTATACTATTTAAAATGCAAATGTTGTTTTATTGTATCAGCTTCTTTTGCATAGAAGACGATAATCCTTTCTCGGGAATAATCAGCACCATGTCTGAAAAGTGAATCTAGTTGCCTTGTCTGTATTTGCACAGAAAGTACTGCTTGTTGTATTAAAAATATGTTTTCAACCAGCAATGCAAACAATTTTTTTCTCTCTTTTTAATAGCAAATACCAGATGTATCACCAACAGGCCGTTATACAACATTGGTCCCTCTCTTATTTATTTTAGCGGTAGCTGCGGTGAAGGAGATAATAGAGGATATTGTAAGTATTTAATAGCAATATTTTGTAAATATGTCTCAAATTTTTCATAGCCTATTCAACAAAATTTTTGTAATATGAATCTGTGTTGAACCATTCTTGCTTTCTGGATGCTTTTGAAAACTTCTGAAGCTGTGTATTTCAGATGAAATCTTTAGAATATGGTGTTATA
The DNA here is from genome assembly GCF_000687185.1 of Egretta garzetta. NCBI lineage: Eukaryota > Metazoa > Chordata > Aves > Pelecaniformes > Ardeidae > Egretta > Egretta garzetta. Next base: position 1,352,439 of record NW_009260073.1, read on the forward strand.
ATTTGAAAGTGGTTTTACTGTGTATACAAGTGACAATAACATGGGTTTACAGTGACTGTTGTGTTTATTATATAGATTGTTTCTAGTAAAACAGTTCTCATTAATGAAGTACAAGTATATTTTAAAGTGTGAAGTGGAACCAAAAACTCCACAGAACCCAGTCAAGTCCAGAATATTGTCAGTTTCTCAAACAAGGCTCTGCTAAAAGAAGATTGGAAGCTACTAAATTCACCTCAGGTGGAATCTATTTTAAAACCAAATAACCCTTAAATATTTGGTTAGAATTTTTTTTTTCCTTCCTGCATGAGCAGGAGCAGCCCTTTACTTTCACTGATTATACTTGTGAGATTTGAGTTCAATCTGTGAATGAGATACTAGACTACCATTTTATAGAAAAATTATGAGAACTTCTGGCTTTACTCACCATAAAGAAGGTAGGATTACAAATATCTTCCCAGGATCCTTTTTATTTTTACATCTTTATTTGAGGTGCCTTTAAAAAAAATAGATAAGCCCTCAGGATCTCAGAGTTGAGGATCTAGGAGGCTGCACAGTCTCAAGCGTCTTCACTTGTCCTCCACACCTGAAACTGGGTGGATTTTTGTTTCACAACCAAGTAATTCCTGGACCTTTCTAAAAAGTGTCTTTTAACTTGCTACTGGAATTCTAATGCAACACTTCTAGTATGTTTAGAATAGTAATCTATTTGGTTTCATATATTTTAGATGAATGAGTACAGGTCACTAATGTGCCATTTTTAAAGTTTTAAAAATGGATTTTCCCCAGTTGTCAAATCCAGGTCCATGCATCTGATATATCTGTATTTCTAAAGTCACATGCATAAAATCCTTGGTTTCACTGTTGTGACTTTACACGGTTTTGTAGACAGCAGGAGGAATAGGCCTTTTTCAGTTTTTCCCTTTGCTCCAGCCCAGTGCAATTTACTGTTAGTCTTTCATGTCATGGTGCTAATTGCAATCTGCTGATGCCTGATGGCCAGGAACAGACATGGAATCTTTGTCCTTGTTAGTCAGGTACACCCACCTATGCCAAGCTTTCCTTGGCTCTCTCCAGTCAGTGTTTGTGGTAGTAGTTTTGCTTTCTTCTTGCATTGAATGAAAACTTTAAAAGAGCTGGGATATTGTCATGACTTGGAAGTGTCCATTCTGACTTCTAT
>NW_009260073.1:1353641-1461975 GCF_000687185.1 Egretta garzetta
GTGTTTTCTGTACCTTTCTGCCTGCTTTTCACTGAAAGCATATGGTAGAACCTCTAATTTGTGTAACACAGTTGAGTCTTTTAGTTGCCTTTTGAATCTGAGGAATTAGTCTTGATCACTTACCAGATTAATCTAGATGCTAAGAATTTCTTCACCTGCTCTTGTTCTGTTTTAGCTCTGCAGATATGTGGACGACAAAGGGTTAGATACATCATAATATGGCAGAGTGCCTGGTTCACTAGAGCAGTAGAGTTCCCGTTTTTTTGTGTTATAGGCTGTTTTCTTGATTTTTGGAAAGGGTTGCAGGTAGTATAGTCTTTCCCTGCACAGAAATAGTAGGCTTCCTGTGGGAGCATCAGATTTATTGTGTTTGAGCGGAATTACAATGCATGTACAGAAACATGATCGAGGAAGAGTGCTGAGCTGCAAAGAAGGTGGGAATCTTCTCCTCAGTTCCCTCTGTGAATAGATGGTAGGCAAGATATATTGTCCCTGTGAGTTGTACGAAGCTTGTGGGCGACAGAATTGAGTGGTCCTGCAAGATGCAATGATGTTTCTGTTAAATGTTTTTGTTCTGTTTAGCGTTTCTAGTATTTGCTGCCTGATAGTCAGCTTCTCCTTTAATGTCTTTGTTGGTTTCTCTTTACATAAACAAAATCCCTTTTAAAAAAGCCATAAAATCAATTCATGTTCTTTCAGATATTTTTAACCATTCTGCTGTTAATGCTTACAGACTTACACCATCTGTCAGTGTCTGGGCAAATATAAAACTGAGGCTGCTGCTACTGTACAAAGTGTCCCTTTTAAAATTACCTCATCCACCTGCTTTTTTCTTATGTCATTTGTTTCTACCATTTGCTCTTTGCAACTTGAAGTGTACAGTTTGGCATGGGGGGGAAGACAGGGAACAGGTTTAGTGTTTTTTCCATATATCAGCTAAAACAATAAAGTTCTCATTACCAAATACTACAGAGATACCAAAAGGGAATTCAGATACTATTTTTCTTTCTGTTAAGTTTGCATTGTCTCAGCATGTAGTTAGTTCCTGCTGTACTTAGCTGACACTGAATGAGATGAAGGAGCTGTTTGGGCGAATTTAAGTGCTAATTTAAAGGCTCTGTGTGTGCATATATACATAGCTGATGGTAACTTCCTGAATTTCTCACTTACACAGCTGAGTTTCACAGACTGTAGTCCAAATAAAACAATTTGCTTTGTTTTTGTAGTCAAAGAGGTATGAAATTTAATGTTGCCTGCTGGTTATATCATGTAGGAATATTTGGTTGACTTTGGCAGTTGTACTTTTTTCCTGGGAAAGCTGACCACTTGCTGCGTAGTGAAATACTCAGTTTGTTTTCCCTTAACCTTTAATTTTCATTATGTCTTAGTTTCTTTACACAGTGAGATATCCAAGATATCCAGGAATGGTTATCTTCATCTAATATTAAAGATTAACTGGCTTTTGGATGGGAACCTTGTATATCAATATCAATAAATACACTTATCAAAATAGTACTTTTAGCTCAAGAACCAAATGCTTGCTTTCTTTTCTGGAGTGAAATCCCAAGAAGCAGAAGATGTTAGCAGAAGACATTATTCATGAACAGCATGTGTTTTCCATATATGCTTCAGAAGTGCTAGCAAAATTTGTGACACGTAGTGCTAGATTATCAGCTCTTTCCAATGATTTTTACCCATCATAGCTCAGAAAGCAGCTGACATTAAACTGTTGCTTTTCAGGCTGGAGGAGACTCTCCCTGTGGGCAAATGAACGCTTTCTTTGGTCAAGTTATTATGCCTTACCATTGATCAAATGTTATTTATCTGTAAAATCAGCCATCTTTTTGAAAGGAGAATCTGCTGATATTCTGTGAAAATCTATTAAAAAATGATATCTTAACTTTGTCTTTGCAAAGTGATAAGGTGGCCTTCTAAGAGCTGCTAGCTCAGAGTCGTACCAGCATTTTATTAGAAATAAATCTCCTGAGTAGCTTGACTTATTTTTATTCCAATGTACAAGATTGCTTCTGATTTTCTTTGTATTTCAAAGGCATGAATTGTGTAACTCTATTCAAAAAGCTTACCTAAACCAGTTAATTCTGTTTAAATTCATTTTCCAAATCATGTTCCTGCTCAGGAAGAACTGAGTTAATTACTCTTAAATACTGTGTTTTAAACTAGTAGTCTCCTAAGCTTTTTGTAGCTAAGGTGAGTTTGATTATACCTTGAAAATGCTGGTGGTTAGCAGCTGCATCAAAAGACTTCTGTCAGAAGGTTTCTCACAGCTATATTAAAACTGAGGGACATCATGGCCTGTTTAGGGTGGGTGGGGGGTGTTGATTTTTCTTTGCTTGTCTTTGTTACTGTTGCTGAAGTGTGCAGGCAATATGTGGAAGCGAAGTCATATGTTCGTACAGTCATTGCTTGACTTAAGATCTGTATGAGACACTTGTATGAAGAATGGTTCCATGATCTTTGCTGTGGTAGGATCATCTCCCAGTTCCAGGAAACGGCAAAGTTATGGTACACAAATACACTGCTTCCTTATCTAAGGAACTTGTTTAGATAGCAATTGCCCACGTGAGAGGACATTTTAATACAAGATGGTTAGCCTGGAACTGGGTGTGACTTTCCTGATGATCATAACTATGCAAGTAATCCACGGTCCTGTTTAAAATGTTCTTAAAATAGGTTTATTGAATTGATGAGTGGGAGGGGGTAATACATGTGGTTTTTATCTTAAGTGTGAAAGTCAACAGAAGTCTTTAACCGCTGTGCATTTTTAATTTAGAAAAGGCATAAAGCTGATAATGCGGTGAACAAGAAACAAACTCAAGGTAGGAAAATTTTTTGAATCTATTAATTGTTGGGGGGATGTTTTTTGAATTTTTTGCCAATGTTAGTAATGTAATCTGAACTGCTGACAAATAATTGAGAGGGGAAATTGCTTATGTAGATTACTTCAAAATTTGGAATCTAAACTGTTGAAATAACAATTTGCAGTCACATTAGCCCCATAAAATGGAATGTTTTCCAGATTAAGTTTCTGAGGTACCTAAGAAACTTTTTAACATTTACTCTTTTAACACAGGTGATGCTGTAGGTGTCAAAAGATCATAATCACTGCTATATTTAGTGGGCCTAGATTACAGTGAAAAGTCTGTGTGCTAAGTACACAAATCGGAATTTTTTTCAACCAGCAAATCTTGAAAGATTCTATTTTCAAAAACTTTGCAATTGGAAAGAAAAGTCATAAAATGGAACTATCTTTCTCTGCTGCTTCAAAACTGTGGAAAAAGATGAATGGAGTTTTTTTGTTTTGTTTTTTTTAATGTGAAATCAGTGTAATAGTTTGATTAGAGATAATGAGCTATTTAGCCAGTGTACCCAAACCAATAGTTTGAAATGTGATTTTATTTTTTTTTTTATTTTATTTTTAATAAGAAGCAACTCAGAAAGTGAGGGAGATGTTAGCTGGAAAAACAGATAACCTCTTATCTGTACCTAAAACCAAAGGAAAGTTTAATGTAGACATCCAAAGTTCTTGCATCAAGCATTCATAGCTTTTGAGATTGCAACGGGCAATTTTAGGTGGCAGTGAATCTTGAAATGCCTTTTCAAGGTCTTTTTTTGTCCAGGGTATACAAAGTTTTAAATTAATAGATGTGCCTGGTGCATTATATATCCAGCTCCACCTTTGGCTGTCTTTTAAAAATACGAAATTGTTAATGAAATGACATGTTGTCATGGTTTAACCCCAGCTGGCAACTAAGCACCACCCAGCCACTCATTCACCCCTGTTGGTGGAATAGGGGAGAGAATCAGAAGGGTAAAAGTGAGAAAACTCATGAGTTGAGATAAAGACAGTTTAGTCAATAAAGCAAAAGCTGTGCACACAAGCAAAGCAAAACAAGGAATTCATTCACTGCTTCCCATCGGCAGGCAGGTGTTCAGCCATCTCCAGGAAAGCAGGGCTCCATCACTCCTAATGGTTACTTGGGAAGACAAATACCATAACTCTGAATGTCCCCTTCTTGCCCCAGCTTGATATGTTGAGCATGACATCATATGGCGTGGAATAGCCCTTTCTTGGGTCAGCTGTCCCAGCTGTGCCCCCTCCCAGCTTCTTGTGTCCCCCCAGCCTTCTCTTTGCTGGGGTGGGGTGAGGAGCAGAAAAGGCCTTGGCTCTGTGTAAGCACTACTTATCCCTGTATTATCAGCACTGTTTTCAGCACAAATCCAAAACATAGCTTCATGCTAGCTTCTATGAAGAAAATAAACTCTACCCCAGCCAAAACCAGCACACGTGTGCATTGGATAGATTCTGTATATGGGTTTCCCTTCATCTGGCTGTTCCTTAAAGACCATCTGTATCTCAGTTAACCTTAAGTAATTAACTTTCTGAATTCCCATTACTATTTAAAAAAAAAAAACAAAAAAAAAACAAAAAAAAACCCAAAACTTTTTGCCTAGGATTTTGATTTATTAGGCTGCATTAGGGATGATTTCTCTTACCTCAGACTGCATACATATATAACAGGACACAGTCAGACACTGTGATGTGATGAAATGTGCATTTCTGCAATGTGGTGGAGTATCCTTCTGTAGGGCAGATGGAGCATGCTTTTGAAAGTTAGTTGTTAGAGACAGCTGAAAAATGGGAGATACAAATGTGAAAGCCAGGCTGCAGAAGACTTTATGGCACAAGTTCTCTAACCATTACTATAAAAGGTTCATAGCAACACCACTTCTTTTTTTGTTCTCAGAAGAAAATGGATTTAATTGAATGGCGTTGTATGTTAATTGTGCTTAAAAGCTTATTGGATTAAGCAAGGGTTAGAGTACTCTTGAGTTTTCAGGTGCCTCAGCATGTTCTCATGAGTCTGACTCATCCATTTGTGAGCTGATGTTAACCAGCTAAACCAGCGGGAAACAAATTCAGAAAGAAAAGCTGACTGTTTCCACTTAGTGGGTTAAACTGGCTCATCAAAGGGTCTACCTAGTTGGTAGCACAATTATCAAATGTCTCAAGTTCCTTAGGACAGTATTACAACCAGTCCTCACTCTGGATCTGTAGTTTTCCCCGTGAAGGGAAATGCTTTGTCAAAATAGATTTTGTGTAATGATCAACTGATTGGTGAGACAGTGATTCAAACATCTTGCTTACTGCCTGAAAGGGAGACTGCTCCATTTACCATTGCCATATCAGCAGTAATAAATTTGGGGGAAGGAAAATTAAGAGAATTTATCTCTTCCTAAAGAATTATTAATCAGGTAAGATAACAGCTCACAGAAGAGGGGTCAGTTTGGACAGAACCTCAAGGAAGACTTAGGTGTAAAGACCATACGTATTCCCAGATTTTGATGCTTTTTTTTTTTTTTTTTTTTTAAATTAACACATGCGTGCGTAAGAATTGGGTCCTGATCAGGTACTTAGGTAAATGCCCTGACAGTTTGAAAGCTGGGAGACATGGTGAAAAAGAACAATCTCTTGGAGCTGAATATTGATACGTGGCAATATGTTTTCTTTTCATTTAATTTTCTTTTTGTATATCAATCTTCAATGGCTTTGTAACTGGTGCTAATAAAAAAAAGTCACCTTTATTATTCTCTGAAAACACAGTCTTGTCACTTAACTGGCAAACGAGGCATGGCTTTTGTATCAGAGTAGCCGTACTTAAAACTAGAGTAGTGGAGTGTGTTTGCAGTATTAATCGCTACTGCCAGGGAAAACCTATGCTAAATCTTATGCTAAATGGCATGGGTTGATTTTGGGGATTTCCAATATATTTAGAGATGACTGCAACAATCCTAAAGTTCTCTGACATGCCAATAACAGTAAGAACAGCTGAATCCTAAGAAGCCTGCTGGTAACTTTTTATTAATCTTTTTTGTATGAACCTCATCAATAATTGAACTGAGAAAAAATTCTTTAATTCGTCGTGTCGTCCGTCCCCCCCCCCCCCGCGCGGTCTCCCTTGACTTTGGAACTTTTTATTTCAATTTCTACTTTATTTTAGAAAACACCACAATATTATACAATCTATATCAGATTAAATTGATTCTCAAACCCTGTAAATGTTCTGATTGACCTTGTAGTGAGATTCTATGGTACAAAAACTGTTACAGAATATGTGCTGTATAATTGAAATGCTTGACCTGAATTTATAGAAACAAACATGCTGTAAAATATTGTGTAAATGTGCTGTGTCTATATGGTTTTCATAAGGAATCTAACATACCCATATACTGCAGTTGGATTGTACAACTAGAAAATTCTTTTTTTTTTTTTTTTTTTTTTTTTTCTCCAGTACTACGAAATGGTGCATGGGAGATTGTCCACTGGGAAAAGGTGTGTGTTTATGTTGGTGAATTCTAGAGCACAATGCAGATTTTAATATTTGCTTTATTTCTCCAAATAATTGACGTTGATAAAAATTAATTGGTATGATGGGAAATGTATAATTTTTTGTATTTTATTTTTTTGTTTTTGTGAACTTCTAAGCCAATTCAATTTTTATGGCATAGGTCAGGCAAAACTGCTGTTAAATGGTGTGCTTTAAGCTGTGTGAAAAACAACTTGAATAATATGATTGACTTGGGAGTATTTGCATATGGCAAAAATATACGGTTCCTTAGTAGTATTTGGTGTGCCAAGGCAGAAACTTCTTTCTGGAAACTAGGTACTTTGTGTATTTGCTGAACTGCTTTGGCTTAAACCATGAGAACTTTAAAGACAGTTACGCAGTACTTAGGAAGGGACTGTTAAAGGTAACTTTCAAGGACTAAATGTTATTCTGTCTATCTAGTCCATTACTTTTATTGGTTTCCATACCTGAAAGCTTGAACAAAATTTGACCCACAGTAATTTGGAGGGAAGGCTCAGATGAAATTGGCTCATACCTTTGGAGAAGCAAGGAGAAGGTATATAGCGTGATGCAACAGAACTGTGATTTTAGGGAGATTAATTTCTTCTTTAACTTAACTTCAGTCTTCCAATAAAATATTTTACAATAACTAGCAAAAGTAAAGAATTGCATAGAGAAGGTCAGGATTAGGCCTGTTAAAGAACTGATTTCCAAAGAATTCAGTGACCTTTGAGTACCTAATACCTACAGGCTTCTCTAAGTGTGTGAGTTTCTAACAGTCTTCCTAGCAAATTCAGCAGGTAAATATTTTCTGTGCTTAAAACAAAGGGATAACATATTTTGTTTGAGACCATTAACCAATTCCGAGTTTTCTTTCAGGTAGATGTTGGAGATATAGTTATAATAAAAGGCAAAGATTATATACCTGCTGACACTGTACTGCTCTCATCAAGGTAGAGATGCCCACTGATGCTTATAGTGTAGAGGCTGGTTTCTCTACCCTGCTTTTATTTATTTATTTATTTATTTGTGATTGCTCCAAGGAAATAAGGAATAAACAAAAATGCTGCTGTTCTGAAGTGTAGCCTTTTGTTCATTCAGGCATTTATAATTTCAGGCAGTGTTTCTTTAAGCTGCAATAATTACAGTTTTAAAATTACACTGAATTTCAATTTACCCCTAAGAAAAAATTCGTATGTTATTTTGTTGCTGGATATACTACAAAAAAGCCTGATTCTTTGTCTAAAAATTTGGACCTCAAGTGCCATATTTAACCAAGTTGGCTTCTTGATATGTACCTAACAAATTGCATCCTACAAATAAATTTAAATGGATATATAACAGGGAACAGAACTGGTTTTTAATGGATATAGTTGCCAGTTTGACAGTTGAATCAGCGAAAGAAAAGAGATGTGAACCATCAAATTAGCACTGTCTTTGAGCTGAACATCCACTTTATTCTCTCATACATATATATATATATACACAAAATTAATAATTTCAGCACTGAAAGCAAGACTTAATTTATAGCATGTAATGCTGTGACTCTTTTTACATGGACAATCAGAGGTTGTTTATCATCATTTCCTTGGACAGTTTTACTTAAATCCACATTTTATGTGGAAGATGCTTATTTTTCAACATCTGTTTGATCAGGTCAATAGACAACATATTCCAAGATATTTTTTTTTAAATTAAGTTTGTTTATGTGTGTTTACAATGGAATTTCCATATCTTTTTCTGGCACAAGTTGAAGCATTATTGTAATGTTTATGATTATGGATTAGGTAAAACCCTCTATGATCCCACTGAAGTTCATGAATCTGCTCATACATACAATTAATAAGGTTAGGATCTTAACATATTTCTGTGACAGGCTGTGGTGTAGACTAGTACATTGTTTATTCCATCTTCCATTATATCTCAAAATCAAGTGAAGCTGTTTCTAAAACACTTCTATTAAATTATTATCGTGTAAAGTAGTTGCCAGATAATACTGTAAATTTTCACCACAGCCTGTCTTCAGTAATAATGTTTGTCATAACTTCAGATATTCTTGTATTGAGTATCCTCTATAAACGTTTTACTTCTGCACTTCGAGAAGCATTTATAAATTTTATTGGGGCTTCTCCACCAAGATCTTCATAAGCAATACACCATGTAGCAAAAACAGTTGTTTTATTGGCCTGATAATAGCTTCTGTCATGCTAACCCTAGTGTTTTGCAAGCGAAACAGATTACATTCTCCCAGAGCAACTTCTTTATAATCTTTCTGAGTAAGCTCCTAAATTTCAGTCTTTGCCTTCACTGTTTTGCCCTTTTGGATTTGGAAGACACTTGCATCACAGTGTTCTCCAGTTGTAGTTTACACACAGAAAAATACCAACTGCCTGCAAAGCCTTCTTTCCAAGCCTTGTCCCCCCTGAAGGAATCATACATCAAATGTTGATAAATTGAAATAATAGTCAGCTGCTACTGGACTGGTCAAGACTGTTACCTCTTTGTTTAACCTCACTTTACTGCCCTTGTCAGAACACACTGTCCCAGCTATGACCACTACTCAATGTTGAATTTTCCTGTCAGATTTTCTTCTAGGATCCAGTTTGCAAAGGGAACTCCTTGAATCGTGATTGCTTTTCTGGGCCCCATTCAGGCATTTCTTCCAGCTAAAAATTACTTCTTAGTTATATTCCTAGGGTCCTGTTGCAGCCCTCCTTCCAGAGGAGAACCCTGTGCATTACCTCTAATTCCGCCTGCATACTGGCATGTGCTCTGCTTCTCCACCTTTCATCCCCATGAGGCCCTGCATTCTCCAGGAAGACAGTCTCATTAACTTTGCTTTCCAGATGCTTATTGATTCCCAAATACATTTTATGTTTCAATAGCAATGCGAGCCTGTGGGCCTGGTTTTAATTCAAACTAATACTATTTGGTTCTTTTTACCAGCAATAGCAGTTTCTGGAGAATAAGAGGATCTTAATTATTTTAGGAAACTGTAATCTCTTACAGTGGAAGAACACAAACCTCTGAGATCTAATTCCATTTGGTTCTTTCCAGTTCCGTGTAAATTGATATTTACAAAGCTGAAACAAAACACAAAATCATTTTCAGCATGCCTACATAGAAAGGTTCTTATCACCTGACTTTCCAGAAAATTCGGTGGAAAACCTTTTGTTGTGGGTTTTATTTTTTTAATTAACATATGGAGTGGCTAGAAACTTTGTCAGTTGAGAAATAAGCATAACAACTTTTTGTTTTTACTATACAATATCTATGTGTTCTGCAGCTTAAAATTGGTGCCTTGGAGTAAAACGATCCACTCGAGTAAATATATTCTACCTGTTTTCTTTCTGACCTGATTAAAATAGATTTTGAAAAAATAGTCATCAGACACTTTAATTAACATGTATTGTTTGTATAATAATTTCAAACTCTGTCTTTTTGTCTTTGTCCATTTGTTTGGGTTTTGGTTTTTTGTTTGTTTCTTTTTTTTCCCCTGTCACTTATTTTTCTGTTCTAATCATTTTTAAACTGGGATGTGTAGGTGGCAGTAGGGGAAGTAGTGAAAGTGACCAATGGGGAACATCTCCCAGCTGATCTCATCAGTCTGTCATCAAGGTTAGAATAAACTAGTTGCACAGGATACGTGTATGTGGGTCCTCATATACCAAATATGAAGAACACTGCTGTGTTAATAATCTTTGATTTGCTGTCCACTTTCGTTTGACAAACCCCATAAACTTATAAAATTACTAAGGGTTCGTCTGGTAAAAATACACATCACTGAAGTGTAAATACACAATAACACTCCAAGAAATTAAAATTTGTTCCAGTCCTCTTTGTTTTTACACTATCCCCATGAAACTTTATCAGACAAGTTGTCATTGAATAAACAAAGAGTAAAACACCAGGAGAAATATGTTTACTTCCTTAGAGCAAATTAAGAAGAATATACATGTTCATACCAACCCACTATTTTCAGCAAAGAAGGTAGTTTAATGTTGGTAGGACTGGTAGAGGACCCTCTGCACAAACTTGGATGTTGCACAGTCTCTGCTGCATGCAATGGCAAGAGCAGCGCTGTTCTTGTGTGTTGTGAGGAAATGCATGCTTCTAAGACACGTCAGCTTTATGCTATTGTCTGCACTGTTACTGCACTTTGGTTTTCCCTAACAAATCAATGGGCCTGCCTTGATCTAACTGTAACTTACTTTGGAGGTCACTGCTATTTGCTACAACAACTGCAATTAAGCATGTGTCTCACTTGAAATGTCTTTGCTGCCTTAGTCTGTTTTAAAAGTGCTTCACAAAAATATTTTTTTTTTTTTTACTATTAACTAATAAAAATGCTGGAATGGTAATAATGTTTTATACAGATGTTTCCATCCAAACAATCGAAAGAGAAGTTATTTACATTTTTAGAAAAGTTTGCCAAGAAGAAAATGCTAGCCTGAAATGCATTTATGGTAATCATCACATTTTAATGCTTTTGCTTTACAAAAATATTAGAATAACCTACAGAATGTTATCCTGCAAGCTAAGTCACTTATCAGTAGCCACTGTTGCATTAAGAAAGCAAATTTTTTAAAAAAATTTGATCCTTGAATTTTATGCTAGAAAGAAGGAAAATGTTAGAAGCTTTAAAGTGACGTAGAGAGTAAGTATTTACTGTTTTAAGTTGTAAAGGATTCTTATGACTCCTCTGGTCCTTTACAGGATCAAAACTTCTTTCTGTCCTAGATGTGAGTAGGAGGTGTTCTGTCCTTGTGTCCAGAAAATGGGAGCTGAGTGGAGTAATTCAGAAATCCTGACCTGTTAGGCCTTTTCTTGTTTAGTATCTACTTGCAGAAAAATAATTTTGTCATTCTGTATCTCTGTTTTCCTAGTTAACACTTCTATAATCGTTGTAATATGTTTTAAAACCTAAAAGTATTTTACTAGATACTACTGTTACACATCAAAAAATTGTATTGCAAAAAATTAAATGCAATAAGCCTTTTATCAGTATATGTCAAATAGATGAACTATTCGAGTAGCAGTGTTTTGCATAAAATTAAAATTTTTAGTTTATAAAAAAGCTTTTTAAATTGCATAGAGGACAAATATATTAGAAAAACAGTATCCGTAATTTAGACATTTTTTATAAGAGAACCCTTTACAAGAAAACTTCCATGTCTAACCTACTGCTGCCTACAGTAGTAGGCACTATGAATGCACTATATTTGTGCCTGTATCTTAATCTCATGAAAAAACATAGAAAACTTACTATGTACAGCATTTTTAGCAGTGTTTCATCTAAGAAGGTAGGCTTTGGCAAACTTTTCTGACGATGTAAAGTACTGTTGGTTTTACAGATTTGGCTGTAAATTATTCTGGTTCTGAAGATTAGATAAGAAAAAAAACCTGTATAAATAGCTGTTAAAAGATTGTAGGAAGTTCACGGATTTTGACATTATAATTTAAAATTAAGAATTTTTTTTTTCTTAATAGTGAACCACAAGCTATGTGCTACATTGAAACATCTAACTTAGATGGTGAGACAAACTTAAAAATTCGACAGGTATGAATTTCATTTTTGAGAATATTGCTAATATTCTTTTACTCTATTACTGCTTATAAAAACATATTTTATGACACTAATGGCCGTTTTAGAAGACTGTAAAATTTTAATCATTTGAATAAAAAGCTGTGGGTTAATGATATCATAAAAGTTTTTGTTCTCTTTATTAAGTGGAAGGAACAAACGGTTACCCCTTAAGCCATGCCTTGCACTTTTTCTTAGGTTTTTTCTTTGGGAAAATAGGTAGAAAGATTTGTAGTTTGGGTACTGGTTTTGTTTTTAGAGGCTAGATGATAGAGAAGCCATGCAGAATGAAGCTGATAGTGCCATTATTGTCCTTGAGGGGCAGGTAGGGAACGCAGTTTTTGACTGAGTGTGCTGTCCCTATGCAGGAACATTCTTGCTGAGTTATATGATTGGTTATAAACCTGTCTTCATCATCGTGTTTTAAGATACCAAGGTGGCTTTTTCCACTGTCTGTAGCATCCAGCAGCGTGACAGCAAAGTGTAGCAGTCCCAATTTGTTCTCATAGTGGTTTTCTGGTTTTGATTTGTAATACATAGTTTATCATGACAAACTAATTTTGTTTACAGGGTTTGCCACTAACATCAGACATAAAGGACATAGAAACCTTGATGAGGCTTTCAGGCAGAATTGAATGTGAGAGCCCAAACCGACATCTCTATGACTTTGTTGGAAACATCAGACTGGATGGGCATGGGTATGTAAATCTGAGGAATATCATCTCAGTAGATTCAATCTAACAGTAGATAGCTATATGTTGTTAAACTACTCAAGTTAAAATATGAATAGTAAAGTCTTTATTCTATTAAGACTAGAGAGGTAAAAGTCTTTTCTGATGTATTCTTTATTTATTCTTTAAAAAAAACTTGAGGGGTAAAACCATACTTGTCTACAACTTGAGTTTTTCTACTAGTTGACATTCATAAAGCAACAGCTATTAATAATAGAAGGGAGTGCTAATCAAATTCTAATAGTTCTGGAATATGTACCTAGTAACTCGCTTCGTAAGTATCTTGTTCCTTGCCAGTTAAGTTTCTATTATAGAAGCTGAATAAAAGTAGTTTCTTGCCTGGTTTTTTTTTATTGTTGTTTTCTTTTGTTTGTCTAAGTCTAGAGTAGAACAGAGTCCATCACTACATACCTCAAATTCTTCCAATTTGGTAGCTGAAAGACATTTAATACCTTAGCTTACTGAAAGTATGTTTCTGTAAAAATAATCAGCCTCAGTGCAATTATGACATACCTGCTTGTAAAACTGCTTCAAATATTCTTAAAATCCTTAAGTGCTTACCAAATATTGATATTTGGAGTTTTCTATGCATTTGAACTGAATGTGATATATTAGGAGTAGAAAATTCATTACTAGATCCAGAATTGTTGAGTCCTTCATTCCCAAAGATTTACAGGGTTTCTTTTTTATTTGGTAGACATTTATTTCTCCATATACAATATTATTCATGCTTGTGGGTTTAGACTGATATATAGTGCTACTAATTATTAAATATACCTTTTTTTTTTTTTATATTCCATTTTTTATTTACTGGTTTCTTACAGATGCATTCCGGGAGTTTTCAGTCGCAAGAGTGTGGATCTATTATAATTCCACTGTACTTGTCGTTAAGAAGAGAAAAACATTTACCTGTAATTCTTCTCTGAAGGTAATAGTTATAATAGATCCACACATTCATCCTTCCTCCCTGGCTAGAGGGAAAAACATACTTTTCTTTTTAATCTAATTATTTAATTTTAAAATTTGATTTAAAAAAGAAATATTGAATGTTCTGATGGCTGTTATGCCTCAAGAATGTGTAGGAGCTCGCCATCTGCTGGTCAAGCAATTCGTCACTTGAGAAATTCAGTTTGGAATATTTTGAATATAGTTCCTGTGCTGTAGGATAGTTCCAAAAGTGTGGCTCTAATATAATATTTACCTTCAGTGAAAAAGAATTGCAGGTAAGTAACTCTTTTTGGATCCTGACCTTATTTCCAACCTGAAAAATCAGGGACAAGTTCTCTTTCTGCCCATATTAGGAAGTAGCACAGATTCATCTAACTGGTATTTATTTATCCAGATCTTTAAGACCTTCCTACCAGATTATGTAGATCCAGCAGTTGTGATTTCCACTTTATCCACTACTATCTTAACATTTTTGCAAAAGCAACAGAGGATACTGAAAATTTATCTCCCTCTTCTTTCCTCTTTCCCCTGTAGATAACTCATTGGAGTTGCATAAATGTTGGTTTTGACTGACCTTTGTTCAGTCTCTTATTTTTCCCTGCATGGGAGAGCAACTCAAAAAACCAAAGGTTCTCTTTTTTTTCTTTTACATACTCATTATTCAAGGAGGTAGAACTCCACTACAGTTACTTTGCCTTTCGGCTAAATCTGTGGACTAAAAGAGACCAACAAAATTTTTGTGGAATCTTCAGCTTTTGAGTGAGTTATCTCCAAAGTGTGCAGCTCTTTGTTAGGCTCATGAATATACAGAAGCATGTCAGTTGGTTATAGTCGATGAAGAGAGAAAGGAGAAAAGTTCCTTGGCCTGGATAAATTTGAAATTATGATTAGACAATGGTTCAGAGAAAAGAGTGAGCAAGTTAAAAACAAGGGCAGATATTGATTACCCAGACCTAAAGTAAATGTTTTCCTGAAAACATTCTTAAGAAAATTTTTGATAAGAGTGAAGTATGCTTGTTAAGAAAAACATTTTGGTATGTGAGCTTTCAAACGTGTCTTAGAAATTACTAGCTCTTAATATACCTTTGACAGCCCTGGCAGGAAAGTATGCCAAAATGGTATTTCCCCATTTAGAACATCCCTTACTGAATACAACCCAAATATGTTGCTGAGGAGTTCTGTAGCATACAAGAAGAATCAGATGAGTTGGAGCAGTTTTGAGAAGGCTGAGGCTGGGAAATAGAGACTTAAGAGCTCTATCAAGTCATCATGCCATCACCTCATTAGAGAGTAGGGTAAGATCACAATGTTGAGGATCAGTGGTATGACACCTGGCAGATCTGGACTTTCCTTGCCCCTGGTTGTTTTGCTATCTGTTTTCATCCCCTCAGTCTGTGCACCAGTTCTGCAGGAGACAACTCCCACTGGCTGCAATCCCAATTCTCTTCTGATTGTCTTCCCAGTAACATACCCTTGAGGATAAATTCCTGTCCCAAGTTGGCGAAGGGCATCCAATTGAGAGCCACTGTCCTGATGAAAAAAAGAATCAATGGATCCTGCAACAGAAAGGACTTTACTGCATATTCTTCACAGTTTTTAAGAAGGGAAAACAAAGAGGAAGATCAGGAAGTGGCAGGAAGAGTCTTGGAACTAACCTGACTCTTCAAGGAGCACAAGAATTAAGAGTGGAAGGTTTTGACTTCTGCCTTCCAAGACTCTCATGTATTGGTAGAAGGGACAGAAAGTCTTTTAGCATTCCAGAGAAGGTCCATAGCTGAAAAGGTTTCCAATTTATCTGGGGGGGCGGACTTGCATATAAGCAGAGAAATGTATTTTTCTTTAATCTTTTGTGGCATTTGTGTTAGTGTAAATAGACTAAAAATATCTAATTATTCTTGGAATAACATATAATCCATTCCTTTACTGAAATGCCTATGTATTGTGCTGATGGATGGTCCAAAAGCCTTAGAAGGATTCTGATCAAGGAATGCAAATAAATAAGTGCAGAAGCAATTGCTGATGGCAACAGGAGTTTCTCTTAATGATTCTTGTGTAATTCAAACCCTAGCAGTTCCTTTCGTACTTGAAAGGACATTTATTCTCTTAGTTTTGCCATGATATGAACACATCTCAAATATAAGAGCAGCACAGTTCACATTTAGCAAGCAAGTAAATCTCAGTTTGGTTTATATTTCAGTTTTCTTTTCCAATTCCTTCTTTTAATGCAGTGCATGCAACTGGAAATTATTTTCCATGGCAGTATCATTCAACATTTCAGTTGCGGAAACATACTTAGATGGTGAGAAGAAAGATTCCTTAAACAGTCAGTATGCTCCATTAGAAATTAAGTGGACTAAGTTGTAGTGGGGTAGTGTTTGTTAGTTGTTTGATTTGTATGGAAAAACACTCGAATATTTTTCCAGATTAATTTTTTTTCTAGTTTCTGCAAGAACTGATTCCAAAAACCTGTCTGAATTTAAGACAGTTAAATGTTTCCAACATCTTTTGAAGTTTTGTTGCTCGTTTACTGAGTGCAGCTCTAAAAGAGTAACACAAGCAGATTTACCTGGGTTTGTAATTTAAAGAAGGTGCAGGAAATATTGTCATGAATTTTGAATAGTTAATCATGTTCATAAAGGCTATTTATTTCACTAGAAGAGTGGACTAAGTTGAGAATTCAGAAAATTCTTTCATTTGAAAATTGCTTTGGAAAAACAGTTTTGTAAGAGTAGTTGAGTTTCCATATACACGTAGGAAAAAGCTTCATAATCATAAATCATAGGAAAATTAGCCTTAGTTTCAGTATGCTTGCTTAATAGTACCATATCTTTAGCATCCATAGTCAAAATTAAGTGGTAAGTAATATTTTTGCAAACTTAAATCTTTCAACTTGCTTTTAACTGTCAAATTTTCTCTCTGTCAACACTCCCAAGAAGTGAACTATGAAAACTAGGTATTTACAATAATCTTCTAAATTTTGAGAAATTAGTTTTAACATCTGCTGATTATGTTTATTCATTGGCACTGAATGTTTTAATGCTAAAATATAAAACTCCTTCCTTCTAGTACTGTTCCACTGGGATCTGATCAGATTCTTCTACGAGGAGCTCAGTTGAGAAATACTCAGTGGGTTCATGGGATAGTTGTCTATACAGGACATGACACAAAACTTATGCAGGTTTGTCACTTGGATTTTCTCTAAATTATCTGTTTTGTTACCTTATTATGCTGTTACACAGCACAGAAAATCCTTTTGGAAAACATGGCTAGATTCAATATAGCAGTTAAAATGTCAGTAATAGAGCATCTTTCTTATGAAGTAAAACCAATAAAGATAAAACCAATTTCTTGTTATTATTAGTCACTTAGCCACAGAGTAGTTTTTTCACCAGTAAGCATATTCATTGATTCTATTTTGTAACTTGTGTTTTGAAAACTATTTTATTAGCGAGTTGGATCATTATAGTTTGCCTGTTCATCTTTTTTTATTTTTGACTGCTCCTAAAACTGTCCTTTTGTGGAGCTTTCTTTCAAGTACAAAGGTAAGCATTCTTGTCAGTAAACACAGTGAAACTTTATTTGCAAAATGAGGAGGGAAGAGAACCATTCTCAGACTATGAAATTACTTTTCCTAGTACTTTTTGAAATATCATAATTGAGATGCATTTGTTGAGGAAAAAATAATGCTTTCATATTGGTCATGCATGTCTCTTACTTACTGCTTTTCTGATTTGCAAAATAGTTATTTAAAAAAGTTTGATTATATTAGCAATTGTCTTTTCATAGCACTAATAATGTGTATGCACATTCATTTTTAATGTTTACTGTTAGCTGTTGCTGTTACAAGTGTTCTGTGTGACTGTTTAAACTGCTTGTGATACAAAACTAAAGCTCTAATTCATGGATTTATAAACTGCTGCTTTGTTTTTCTTTTGAGTGACACTGTTCTGCCATTTATGATGATGAAGTATTGGAGAATATATGGAAAAGGATGGACTGACATATAATTTGAAAAGCAAGAACTGTGTGTACCTCTTCTAGTATCTCATAGCCTCTGCTGGTTTTTGTCTTTTGCAGAATTCAACAAGTCCACCTCTTAAAATGTCTAATGTGGAACGAATTACGAATATTCAGATTTTGATTCTGTTCTGCATCCTTATTGCCATGTCTTTGATCTGCTCTATTGGTTCAGCTATATGGAATCGAAGGCATACTGGAAGAGACTGGTATCTTGATCTGAACTGTAAGATGTAAAATAATATTTTAGTGTTCAGTTGTCTTTCATATTTGGAAAGGAGGATGATTACCTTCCTTTACGCAGTGTGGTTTTTATCAGTCTGTCTTTATTGATTGTTGACTAAAGTCGTTGGTAGGTATATCACAGCAAGTATAAAATTTACCCTACTGTGCCATATGAGCTCTTGCTAAATTCAGGAAGGGGAGCTTTGTTGTTTGCATCTACATCTCTCAGCCTCTACTTCTCTGCAGCTCAGTAAGGTCTGTATCAGCATTCCACTGGCATAAACAGTCAGCTTCCTAGACATCAGACTAAAGCCATTTTCAGCTATTACCAATGGAATACACTTAAAGCTGCAATGACCTCTGGATTTTTAAACTCCCTCATCCCAGGAAATGATGCTGTGGCTTTCTAATTTTTACTATACAGGGATCTAACTAATTATTGGCTGCTGACATCAGATCTTAGCAGACTGTTCCTAAAGAAGATAAAATAGGCACAAAAGATCTCATCTAACATACTATACTGGGCAGCTGTACTCACGGTGGATGCAAGGCAGTGTTATGTTATGTGGGCCTTCTTGGCAGCATGCAACATATTGACATAATTTGACCCTCAGTGAGAGAACTAGATTTAAAGGAAGTTTTCATAAATATTCTTTGTGGTCAATTATTCATCTTTTCAGAATTGCTTATGGTGGGCATAGAGCCTTCTTTACATAGACAATTGAACCAGAACTAGGCTTTCTGCTCCTGAAACAAGACAGGCTTGAATACAAAGCTGCTGAACATAGTCATCAAAGTAGGAATTATGGGGTGGTTTGGTCCATTTTAAAAGAAAAATCTTAGATTTGAAGGCACTCTCCTAAAGTTTCTGTTGAATAAAACAGTCATCTGCATATATGGTGATCACTTGTTTCTTGAGGACCTTGCTTTTCTTCTTTTTGATGCTGAGGAAGAAACTTTTTTTAAAAAAAGTAAGAAACTTAACTTTTGTATTTGCATTTTGAGGTGCAAAAAAGTAAAATCTTTAAGGGAATATTAACAATTTCCAGTAATATAAAAGGATGGCATTGAATGTGCTTCATCATTTTTTTTTTTTATCTATTTTTTCTTTACAGTGCATTTTATTTCTTCTCTGGGAAATGTAAAAATTTTCATATTATGGTGGTTAGCACAGTAGCGAAGCAGTTTAGAAGCTTTTGGGTTTATTCCTGGAAAAAAAGAAACACGAAATGGTAGCCATTGATATTTTGTGTGTTCAAGTGATTATCCTTGTCAGTTTATTTTCTGAAATATGCCCTGTGATTAAATGAAATTGTGTTGGGTTTTGTAAGGTATGCCCTTTGAGGCTGCATTCAGTTCATAGTTGTTCTTGTACTAGGTACTTTTAATATGTAAGAAGCAATTTATTCCCCTTTCCCTTTAGTTATTTAATTTTTATGTAGTAGTGAAACAGGTTCCCAGCAGTGCCCCATCTTTCTGAATGCTGTTAGTATTTAGTTAGAACAATTGGTTGTCTATGGATGATAAAAAAAAAAGTGATAATGTTAACAATGAATATCTGAATATTGTTTTATTTACAGGTAGCAATAGGTATCAAACTTCACTTAATCTCGGTAATCATTATTGAGCATATCAATGTCATGGTGAATGTTAGCTCTCTGGTCTTTTAGACAAGTACTTCATTTGATGCTAAAATTGGTATTAATGAAAGTAACCAAAACCTGCTTTCTCGGATCTTAGAGTAACAACTAGATCCACATTCCATAGGCAGTGGAAACCTGTCAGAGGCTGGTTTTCTTTGAGAGATATTTGAATACAGTCAGGCAGGCTACATCTTTCACCGTTTGCTGTCCTGAAGAGCAGACTGCTGTTTCCTTTTCCCACCTTCTCTGAGGTGCTACTACTAAAGTTACCTAAAACTTTAAAAGGAAAAAGTAGTATAAAACTGTTTGTTATATATGTTGTTATTCACATTTCCAGTTCTTTTAGAACCTTGACTAAACTTGCTATTTCATCTCTTCATGTGGTGTAAATTTACCTTTTTCATAATGTTTTGCTAGGTTGGGGGAGGAATGGGAAGGTGCGAGGGTGGATAGAAAAAAAAATTGTTCTACTACACATTTCCCCCTTTAAAAATATAAAACTCTAAAATTTAGAGTTTAGAATTTGGTTGCTATACATGGATATTCCCAGGTTATGATCTGAGAATGTAGCAAAAGAGGGAATGTCTGGTAAGTTTGCCATCTTCTCCAATTTCTGAAAAGCTAAGATCTCTAAATGTGGACTCCACTTTGTAATGGAGATCCTTAACTCTTATGAAGGTCATATTTACAGGCAAGTGATATTGTAATTAATTATCAAGTTTCTTCTTAGACACAGAACATTTTAAAAATCAGCAGTTAATGCAATACTCTGAATACAGTGTACATACATACTTTTAAGTATGGTCTTAAATGGTTTTTTTTTTTGTTTGCTTTGTTTTTTGGCAGATGGTGGAGCAAGCAATTTTGGATTGAATTTCTTGACTTTTATCATTCTCTTCAATAATCTTATTCCAATCAGTTTGTTGGTCACGCTTGAAGTTGTTAAATTTATCCAGGCATATTTCATAAATTGGGTAAATATTATTTTTACAATATGTATTGACTTCTAAAATCAAGTGGTTTACAAGTAAGTGAAATGATTGATTGCTTGTCTATGTATACTTTTTTCATTTTTTTCAGCCTTTTTCTTAAATAAACAGCATACTTAATTATTAACATTATTATTACTGGCATCTGAGAAGGTAATAAAAATGGTTTTATTTATTGCTTTTATACCTGCACCAAATTGCTTTTTGGAGCATGTTTTTATATGCTTTGTACTTTCTCTTTATTAATATTCAGGTATCAGTGTCATCTGATCAGAAGAAAGTGTTCCGCAGTCCAGTGGAGTTTTATCCAGTTTCATTTCTTCCTAAGCATAGCCCATGTTTTCTTATTTTTAGTATTTTGCTGATTTTACCACCACCACCATAGTTTAATGGGGCTTTTTGTACAAAGCCAGCATCTATTAGCATTGTCTCTTATGAAATACAAAAAGATCATTTTGGCATCCTTTAATTTTTTTTCTTAATGAATTCATGGGGAAAAGAAGGGTTTACTCTGTTTGGAGTAGGGGTGAGGTATTCTTCTTAAAGCCATGCAAGTGCTTTTAATAGCATACCTTCAATTTTTCCATTTTTTCCAAATGTAAACTAATCATACCATTCTGAACTCTTTAATCTGATTCCTTGATCAAATGTCAGAAATAGATTTGTGTGTGTAAAATATGATGTCATGCAGGTATAGATAAAAGTGTATGTGGAGTAAGAGGTGAAGTGTAGCCTTTATTTTAAAAGTTAAATTTTTTTGTGAGCAGTCAGCTGATTTTGATTTCTTCATTTTTTTGTGCTGTAGAACAAATTGTTGGCAAAAAAGAGCATGCAATGAAATTCTTCCTTTATGTTCTGTATTCTAAAATTAGTACTTAACAAAGGCTCATCCATTTTGAACATGTAGATTGGCAACTATTTATACCACAAATCTGAAAGGCTTTTAATTTCTGTTGTGTTCATTTCTGTTATGTTGCTCCCCCCCCATTTCAAGTCATGAGGCATTAGTTGGTTTTAATTTATCTTAATCTAGGACTCTAGACCTTTATTATCATAAACATTATCTTTGTGTGTGTGCATACCAGAAGTTGGTCATCTGCAATCTATTGTAGTACATTGCCATACTTCACAATGTTTTAATCTTTTATTGTACTTAAAAATAAACTCCAATTTATTTTTTTTTAACAAGGAAAAAAAAAGGACAAAAAACCACCACCACCACTTATAATGTGCCCTACATTTATTGTATACTCTTAAACTTATCTTCATGGTTTTATCTCAGGGTATATTTCTCTTGCTATTTAGCAATGACTGGTTGTGAATACAATATAAATCACTAAGTATTACAATGTAGTATTTCTGCTTGTTGCTAAATATATTTTAGATGCATGGGTACAAGTTTTTCAATAATACAGACCACTGGAAACAATCGGAGTAAAATCTCAAAGAATCGTATAGATTTTGTTTTTAAAGAGGTAATCTAATTTCTTCTGGGGATTTTTGGAAGTGATCTGATTGTGTCTGTGGCTTCCCGTGTTGAAATAATCATAAGTAGGTAACTTTGTTTTCATGTTCGGTCTGCTCTTCTACACTTACCTTTTGTGTTTGTGCTGTATTTTTGTAATAACTTATGGAAGACCAATTCTTAAATATTTATACTTTTATTTTTTTATCTGTAGGACATAGACATGCACTATGAACCTACAGACACTGCTGCGATGGCTCGTACTTCCAATCTCAATGAAGAACTTGGACAGGTAGAAAAAAATTACTGGATCTAACTCAGTGTGTGAAATTATTCTTGTGGTTTTACAATTTAAATTATTAAAATAATGGGAGGGTTTATTTTAAAAAAAAAACCCTATATTCTTGCCTTAGTCTTTTTTTGCTTATTTCTATTTTCTTCATTTTGTCAGATACTTCTATAAACACTGTGCAATATGTGGGAGTTAAATTTCTGAAACTAGTATTAAAAGAACAAACACTCCTTTATGTATCAATGTGTATGTGGTAATCACAGAAGGTTTAAGCGTATCATTAAAGTTACAAAATCAGAGGAATTCTGAGCATTACAGCTGTCTGGCACAAAAATTGAGTCTCTGTACGTGCACTAGGATTGTGTGCATCTTTAGTATGTTGGGTTTTTTTCACATGGTCTGCCTTGCTCGGAAGAGACAGTGGGTATGCTCTAGGACTGAATCATGGTTGTATACATTCCCTCTTTTTTTACCACTGAAGATTGGAAGTGGTGAATGGAACAGGGACTCACAGCTGAATTAAGCCCTAGAAATTCGGGATTAATTCTTCATTTTGCTTTAGAGTTCTCTTCTAATACTGTAAAATCAGTTTGGCTTTTCACAAGAGATCACTCTCTGTATGTTCTTCATTTTATGGAAGCATGACTTTGTGGAAAGAGTATCTGGGGCAGAGGGCATGCTTCCAAGAAGCACTACACATTGTACTTGCTGTTCCAGTCACTTGTATTTGCAGTCTTGCTTTGAAAACATGCTAAACATTGTGCTTTCTGTTACACTGACTGGTGATGGTAGAGTGATTCTGTGGAAAAAATAGCGCTCATTTAATTGAACTGTGTTATATGCACAAGTATGCATATTCTTGCATTTAGAAGTTTTCATAACTAATTCTTTAGTTTATTGCACTGGAGTGTAAAAGTTGCTTTTAGCTTTCCATGAACAATCAATAATAACATAACTTTAGCCATATAGCAAAGAAGTCTTAGTGACTAATACTTAAGACATCTGCCTTTTGGGAAAACAGTAGTGCAGGTTAACATGTTCTAACATTGGTCTCCATAGAGAAGATCAGGGCCTTTGCCTACTGGGTTTAAGAAGTATGTGCAGATAGCAGAAAATTTTATTCTCTTCCTGGCCTTAAAGAGGAGTACAATCTCCCAATCTCCTCTAGTGGGGAAGAGACACTGTTGAATCTTAACTTTACTTCTGTCTCATTTTACACAATCTATCTGTTTTTTCTCTCTCTGCAGTTAGCTTACTAGCCACATTCCTAGACACATTGCCTCTTTTTGACTTTGACAGTTCTTGTCTTAGTTTCTTATGTTTCTCATCAAAGTCTCCTTCACCACCAAGATGTAGCCAGAGTTCTTGGGATCTCCATGCACTTTGACAGATTTTTAATTTAAGCAGATTTTTGTAGGGAGACCAAAGGACTCTTTGCTGACAAAAGGAGCAAGTGTCTTCTCTGAAGTACAAGGGCTGCACATAATGCAGAGATTTCCCCCAAGAGATCTTAAGGTTTTAAGAAAGGCAAAACTTTGGTGTTGGAAAAAAGGTTGAGTTTTCTTAGCTGCAATTCCTGCTTTCCCATTCTGCCCACATATATACACAAAAAAAAAAAAAAAAAGTTTGAGGCATAAACCTGGCATGGAAAATTTCTTCTAACTGCTGGTTTGGCCAAGTCATAATCCCTCAGAAACAGAATCTCCTACAGAAAGTAGGAGATGCTGAGTAGATTTTACTAATATATAGCCTTACTAGCTCCATCTATAATGCAGTTAATTTTAAAATACTTGAACTAGTAGTTTCCAGAGGGGAAGGGTAATAGGAGACCTGGAGTACGTAGAAAGGAACGTATTTCTTCCATTCCTGCAGCTTGGCATTTCTGAACTGTTGGGTTTTTACTAATGTTTTGGCTTTAAGAAGATCCTTCTGTGTCAACAAGAGGGGTTTAGAAATGCATATAGATACTTCTATTTTACCGTATAGCTTTCTGTTAGAAATGAAATATTTTACTAGTAAAGCCATTGCATTTCAACGATATATAGAGCAAGGAATAGTTAAGTATACCACCATGCACTGAAGCAAGCTTAAGCTTCCTGACATCTCGGTTGATTGCTGTTTTTGGAAATGGGTATCAAGACTGCCAAGTTTATGTAATTTTTTTTTTCTATAAACTATAAAGATTGCAGAACGGGTAAAAATATTTAGTGTGTTGATAGTTATGAATTGTACTAGATATGTAAATAACTGCTGAATGTTAATTTATAATGAATTTTATCATTCATCTAGGTCAAATACATATTTTCTGACAAAACGGGTACCCTGACATGCAATGTCATGCAATTTAAGAAGTGTACTGTAGCAGGAGTTGCTTATGGGTAGGCATTTTTATATACTTTCTTTATCTGTGTGCCTTTCTTTTCTTCTGCCTGTGCATATGTACCCATGCATTAATACTACAGTTAAAATAAAATAAACTTACGCCTGGCAATATATACAACTAGAAGTCAGTTTGTTTGTGACTGTGAA
This sequence comes from Egretta garzetta, assembly GCF_000687185.1. Taxonomy (NCBI): domain Eukaryota; kingdom Metazoa; phylum Chordata; class Aves; order Pelecaniformes; family Ardeidae; genus Egretta; species Egretta garzetta. Next base: position 1,378,433 of record NW_009260073.1, read on the forward strand.
ACGTTACTTACAAGAAGTATTATTACATTAGTCATGACATCTCTTTCTGCAAAAAGGAACAAAAATAAAGTTTAGATATCAAAGGCTTACTGCTATAGCGCAACTTCAGCATGCATTTTTTTTCTATCGCTCAGTCTGTTTAACATTGTTACTGAAAAAGTGTCTTCCCTCATTCTTGCAAAACCTTGTATCATTGCCTATGCTCCATATTTTATGTAGGCACATGCTCTTGAACTAAATAATATGCAAGATGAACAAGAATTTGAATTACAGTACTGTAGCATGAACTGCAGTACTGTAGCCACTGTCCAAGTGGCTTTTATGAATACTGTTACAGTGGCATAGTTCCAAATACCAATGTTGCTATTAAGAAATCTTTCCAAATAAATGCCAACAAAGCATTTTACTATTTCTGTGTCAGCAATTGCAGACAACTCCTTCAACAGTCTGTAAAAGCCTCAAACTTCTAAGACTGTTACTTGAAAAAAATTCATTGGAGCAATAGAGGAGGAGCACCTACATTGTAAATGCCAGTGTGGCTTACCAGAATGTGAGATGCAGGACCTGGGCTGATCTCGGAGTGTTCAGCAGCAGATAATTAAGACACCTCTAGAACTGCACAGAGACCAGGCAGAGATTATGAAATTACATGTTGGGCTTGTGCTAAAGGTGATGATTTAGCTTTTGTGGCTTTATCATTTGGATGCCTTTGAAAATCCTAAGATTTTCAGGAGTCTAATCTAGGCTTTCTGTTTTGAAAAAAACTTAGATCCTTAATGCATTGACCATACTGATGGTTTTTTTAATTAACAGTTGTAATAAAATACAGTTCTAATCCTGATATTTCAAGTACGTATATAAATGTGTGTGTATATATATATTGGGCTCAGTTTCAACCGTGAGGTAATTTATGACTTCAGAGAAATGTCTCTGAGGTAATTATTTTCAAATTCTTTGTATAGCAGTGTTTTAAGGTAAAAAAATAGATCAATGGTAGTGACACTTAACATCAGTATTTGGTATTCAGTTCATTATATATCTTCATCTGAAGTTGGTATAACACAAATTCTAAAATTTCTTTATGAAGCCTAGGTGTGAATGTATTTGTTTTAGAAAAAAAAAAACTTGTTCTTTCTTGCTATACTTTCCTGCTCTCATCCACCCCATTTTGAAAATATGTAGACCAGGTTTCTGATTAGCATCACTGTTTAGAAAGCAGAGTTTCTCTTTACAATAGCCATTAGAGCATTTCTCATAGCTACTTGGAGAACAGAGTTACTCTGTCTTTCTGTATTGATGCAAATAAGAAGTTGGGAACACAGAAAAGGGTAAAAGTGACTGTTCCATCTCCCATGCCTCTTCTTGCTAAGTGTGTTATAAATCGTGATATATGTAAACCTGTGTCATCACAAGGCAGAGTTCTTCATGTGCTATGGCTAGCTTTGTTCATCAGCATTTTGTGAACTCAGCCAGACAAGCTGCATTAGCATGCTTTCAGATAATTTTAAAACTACCTTTTGTTTAATGAGAAACTGTAACAATGTATATATACTGAAATATAAAGCAAGATTTGTAAAGAGAGCAAATGCCTTTATATCTGCTGGTATAAGTTAGTAAGTAGACAAGCTTTCAACTGAAAAAAAATGTCATTTATAGCTTATGAAGCCTCAAGAGAAACATCTAACTTTTGCAATATTTTATTGTTATCTAGGCACTAGAAAAATACTTGGTTGAAATACCTTTAAAACTTTTTTAGTAATTTAATTTTATTAACTAAATCCTTTTTTATACATGACCAAATTTTTTAGCCTTTGTGATTCTTTTTCCCCTCCCTGTATCTGTTCTTCCCTTACTTCTTATGCAGCCATTGCCCTGAGCCTGAGGATTATAGTGTTCCTTCAGATGATTGGTAAGCTTTAAAAACCATTTAGCATGCAGTGTTTGTTGAAGATTCAAGCTTAAAAACAGTGAGCGAGATTTTTTTGCTAGTAGGATCACTGAGGTATACTACAGTTACTCTGCCAACAATCCTGTACAATTCAGAATTGCTTTTTGGAGAGAAAGTTTTGTCATTTATTAAGGTAGTTGGTATTATGGTAACTTTGATCACGCTTTTCTCTGTTACTTAGTAATAGGTTAGTAATAATGTCTAATATGGTTGACAAAAAAGTCAGTATTTGAGAGTGAAAAATATGTAATACATTGTTATTAACACTTTACTTCCTACAGATAGTTTTAGAATGTAAGTACTACCTATTTCTTAATTGAAGCTGAGATTAAAGTACCCAAATACACCTGGGGCCAACATCAATCTCTTTACGGGGACCTCAGGAGAGACCTCCGGGAAGTCCTAGCTTCCTTTCTGCTGCCATCTGCATGACACCTTGTACTACTTCATCATTCTTTCTTAGACTAAATAACCAAATATTTGCAATAGTGTTCAAAATAAGCTCAGATAGATCGGTGGAAAATGTCATTTACAGTCTTTAAGTTATCACTATTGTATTCGTTGAAAGTCACATCAAGATAAGTCACGCAAAACTGTAGTATGTTGTCTCCTTAGATTTAAAAAGTTTGAAGGAAAAAACTTGCTTTTCTAATTATTAGAATTAATAATTCTTTCTTTAGATTAAAAAAGAAAAATTCATCCCACATACACATAAAAAGTGGTACACATGCACACCCCAAAATCTTACCTGATTTGAATATCCTCATTTGATACAGCAGCAAGATGTTTCTTACAAAGATGTACAAGTTTGCTTAACTGTGCACAAGTGTGTGGTTTCATTAAAATAATGCAATGCTTACATGAAATTAAGCATGCTTCCTTATAAGACATTTATGAAATAAGACTGGTTTTGACTAATACACATTAAAATCTTGATAAGCACATCTGAAATGGATAAACTGATGCCTAAACAGTAGTTCAAAAAAAAAAAAAAAACCAAACAAGTACTTCCCTTTTATAGGTGATGATCATCTTGTAAATACTTATGAAATAGGATACTTAAGAACATTTTTTTGTTTGTAAATCTATTGTGATTGATAGAATCTGTTTATGACAGTAACATTTCTAGTCCTAAAATTACTAACTTAATTTCAAATCTCTTAAATCTTAATTTTTTTGTATTAGAAAGAATTGGTTTCCAGTTTGACACAACATATACCTGCAAATATTTTCCCTTTTTTAGCACTGAAAATCTGGAAAATATATTGAAGTCTTTCTGTCAGGAAACTTTAAGCAAACAAGGCTTAACCTTAGACTCCAAACAAATTTAATGTATCTGAAGTTGTTAAAATCTGGCACTTCAAGACCCGTCTGCTGTGCATTAAAAAAAAAAAAAAGTCTTCAGGAATGAGGATCCTCCGAATTTCTCACTTTCATAATAGGGTTTTAGAAAAAGAAGTCCTTGAGCGGTTATGTAGAAGAGGTACTGCCATTTTATATTCCTTCATGATAGTGCAGGACTAGAACAGCATGCTTCTGGTTTTCATAAAGAATCTTTATACTGCTCTTGATGTATGTGGCTTATCCTTCAATTTAAATCACCGAATGTGTTCACTCTCTTCTAAGATTATGTGATCCAAGGTAAATGAAAAAATACTTTCTTCCAACTGGGTTTGCGTTTTAGCACTGTTTGGTTTTAGTGAAATTCAAGCTGAACTACATTGTCTTAATATTCAACAGCCAGCTGTTGAGTCTTCCTAGAAGTATCTGCTTTTTTTGAACTCTCAGCTTTAGCCAGAAGACTTGTGAAATTTGAAAGATGTTTGTGTACAACTTTATTTCTCCAGAGCCATCTCCACCTTGCATCTGTTCAGTCCTTTCCTACTTCACTGTTGTTACTGTGTCGTCTTTATACATCAATTTACTAGGTTCCTTTTTGGTCATGAGTAATAGAAAACAAACCCTCTCCATGCAGACTTCCCTGATGTCTGAACTCAGTTTACCTACCCCTTTCAGATACTGGACTTTCTTCTCTGCAAACATTTGCAAAGCTACTTTCTCAAAGAAATGTGATCTCTTCAGGCATATCTTGTTCTGAGTCCCTCCAATAATCTCATTCTATGGAGATCAGAAGACAAGATGACAGTCTTGCATTGTAGGTTTATTTTTATTTCATCCTGTGTTTCCTGAAGTCAGCAGAAAAACTTCATTGAATTTGAGTGTATTTATATGAATCAAGGTTTATTAAAGTTAGATAAACTCTGGAGATGCGAAACAAGTACCTTTTCACTTCATTTTCTCATAATAAGTGATTGCAACCTTTGTTGTAACAGTTACAAACCAAAATTTATATTTGACCTTAGGACAGTACTGTGGGTGATTTGTAAATGAATTGTTAAGAATATGCTAATGGTGATCTCTTTTGTACTTAATTATTTCTAGGCAGGGCTCACAAAATGGAGAAGAAAAAACCTTTAGTGACTCATCGTTACTGGAGAATCTTCAAAGCAATCATGTAAGTTATATAGAAACAATTACCGTTGTTTTGTGAAATCAAACCATTGCTTTCAGCAAGTCAAAAGATTGTCCTTGGAAGGAAAATAAATTGCATGTTTATGCAAAATCAGCATGCCCTCATGAATAATTTTATAATTCTTTGTTGTTGATACATGTTAATTAGCACCACCTGGAAATAACATCTAGTGTTAACTTCTGGAGAGCCTATTTAAAGCAGAGTGGGCTCCTGTACTTACCTGCACAGGCTAGTTTCAGTACTAGTAATGTGGACTTGGAAAAGATACCATCCTGTTTCTGCTATTGTCTAGAGAATCCTTGGTGCATGGGTGATTTGAATCTTGGAAGTTTTCTGGTAGTTCTATGGTATTAAGTGTTTGTGTGTATGTGTGTATATATGTGTGTGTGTGTGTGTATATATATATATATATATAAAAGCTATAAAAATGCACTTGTATACATCTTAAAGTAAAAAATTCAGGCATAAATTCGAAGAGGGGTTTCACCACTGTATGTTAAATGTGTTCTGAAATACTTTGGAAAAGAATCTGTAATTCAGCCTTTTGAATACATCTTAGAGGACTTGGGAGCCCTTAGTGGAAGAGGACAGGAACCTGCTCCCATTAGTGTTTCTGCACTGTGGAATTAAAGTTAGGTTTTCAGAGATTATTATGTTTTATAGAAAAATTGCAATGTTGTCTTGATTGTTGTCATTCTTAGTCTGAAATACTGTAAATATGCTATGAAAAAAATCCAGTTGAGGTGGCAGCTGCTTTGAGCTTATTTAGGGGGAATGCTGGGATTTCTTTTGACCAACCAGTCAGGAGTCAGTTTGTTCATTTTGCAAATTTTAGCTGTACTAGTCAAAATCAATCAACTATTTTGCTTATATACGCTCTTTTCCCCTCTCCTGGCTAAATCATTTTAAATTCATTCAGCTTTGTAGACTGTGAAGTGCCCAAGACATTCATCTAAATGTCTTCCTTTAAAAGCTGTCTGCCTGACCTGGCAGCATTTTTCACATGATTTTCGGGTTTGGTTGATACATCTTTCTAAAGGTTCTTAAACAGTGGTGTCAAATATAGCGTTAGACAAAAGTAATGTAAAATGGAATATTTTTAGTAAAAAAGACAACATCCAAAGAGACTTTAGTGAATACTAAAGACAAAAACCATTTCAAAGTAAAATTCTTTCAATACAGCATTCATAGACTCATAGAATCGTTTAGGTTGGCAAAGACCCTTAAGATCATCAAGTCCAACTACAAACCTACTGCTGCCAAGTCCACCACTAAACCATGTCCCTAAGCACCGCATCTGCACCTCTTCTAAATACCTCCAGGGTATTTATACTCAACCACTTCCTTGGGCAGCCCATTCCAATGCTTGACAACCTTTTCAGGAAAGAAATTTTTCCTAATATCCAATCTAAATCTCCTCTGGCACAACTTGACGCCATTTCCTCTCATCCTATTTTTGTGGTTTAACCCAGCAGGCGGATGAACCCCACCCAGCTGCTCACTCACTTCCCTCTCCCTCTGTGGGATGGGGGAGATAATAGCCTGTCCCAAGCAGCGGTAACTCTCTCCCCGGCTAACTCCCCACCCTGAGCATCTTGTTGTTTGCTCTGGAATAGCCCTTTGGCCAGTTGGGGTCAGCTGTCCTGGCTGTGCCCCCTCCAGCTTCTTGGGCACCTGGCAGAGCAGGGGAAGCTGAAAAAGTCCTTGACTAGTCTAGGCACTACTTAGCAACAACTAAAGCATCAGTGTGTTACCAACAGTATTCTAATACTAAATCCAAACCACAGCACTATGTCAGCTGCTAGGAAGAAAATTAACCCTATCCCAGCCGAAACCAGGACACCTATTCAGACTTACCTTCCCTATAAAATGCTAATTTGAATTATTTTATGTTTCTGGTTATATACTTTCGATTGTTATGAAAACAAATGTCACTAAATTCTATCTATATAGCCTGTATTGAAGTACAGCCACAAGAAGTTACTCCGCATGCTGAAATTAGTGTACAGATAATGTGTGTTTTGTTTAGTTTTTGATAGTTTAAAGAAGAAAGGAAAAACATTAACATTTTCTTCAGTGTTATTTGTCCATATCTATTACTACGTTTTAGTTAGTTACTGCTTAAATGATTAATTGCTTTCTGACATCTTTTTTTTAGCCAACTGCACCTATAATATGTGAGTTTTTGACAATGATGGCAGTGTGTCATACAGCAGTTCCAGAAAGAGAAGGTGATAAAATTATATATCAAGCAGCATCTCCAGGTGAGAATCAAATAATTGAGTGAACCTATGGTAAAGTATTCTATCAACTCAACAAGCAAATTTTATTCAAAGTGTATTGGGTTTTTGAGATTTTTTTAATTTCAGAAGACATCCCTCAAAAAGAATTGGTGTCAGCTAAAATCAATCTTGTCAAAAAACCATTTAGACTTTTCTAATTTGCTTTAGAAAATGCATATGGATGTCTTGTGGATTATGTAAGGGCAAAGGGTGATTACCCATACAGCGTTCCTAATGTGGTGTCAGATTGCTGTGGAAGTCTGAAGGAACTGCTCAAATGCAAGTGGAAATCAAACCAGGAGACAAATTGATTGTGAACCTATTCTGTACTTGGTAACCATGGTATTGATTTAAAACAAAGACTGTGTTTGTAATCAAAAATGAACAAAAGATGTTTTTACCAGGATAAACATTGTGGTAAGTTCTACTACAGAGTGAGAAAAGATTATACTGCAAAATGGTGAAGCAGAGCAGAATGATTAAAATATCAGCTCTGCTGAGCTAATGTATTATAACAAGCTGTGATGCTATGATGGGAGAAATTACATGAAGCACAGAGCCTCCAGCCTTCCTCTTCCCTGTCTGCCCCAGTCCTAGATGGCCATGTCTTTGGAAATTCTGTCCTTCAACAATTGGAAAACAAGGACAGAGGTAGGTCTGTGAATAAAGCTAACTGGGCCATGGCAGTGTTTTATTGGGCATGACGAGCAAATTCAGTGCTGACATCTTTGAGCCATTTGGAGAGAACTGATGCCTATGGGAGTCTGAGTTGCAGCTTGAAATGTTTCCTGAATGTAGGCATTGAAGCTATCTATTACTTACAGGAATGATTTATCACTCTTCTTCTAAAACAGAACTCACACAAAAAGGAAAGTACCTTGTCCAGTGCCCTACTAAGGCGCTTGCCTGGCAATTGGGAGTTTTGTTCTCTAAGCAACATTTAATCAACATTCAAAATTCCAACCACCTGAAAGTAGGCTTAATGGGGAGAAGGAAGGCAGGAAGGCTTGCCTCTTGATGAAGTGGTGTCATTGTTTCTACTGGAACATATAATTCATTAGTTTACAACTTAAACTTTGAAGAGGATATTCTTGCTACTGAGCAGAGAGGCATCTTTCTTTGGGGGTTTATTTTCTCTGAGTTGTAAACTCATTTCATCACAGATTTAACAGGAGAAACATCTAATCTTAAAAATCTATACAGGAAAAGGGAAGTCAAAAGCAGAAAAGCTTGGACTGTGTCCAGTAAATCATGGGGTATACTAACAGTTTTCTGGTACATCTGTAAAATAACTACTTGACTTGTTGTAGATGAAGGAGCGTTGGTCAGAGCAGCCAGGCGTCTTCGTTTTGTATTCACTGGAAGGACACCTGACTCAGTAATCATAGAGTCTGTAAGTACATTGGAGTAACATTATAATTTGCTGTGTTTACTATTGCAATAGTAAATAATTTCTTAATAACTGCATCATGGTACTTATCTATTGAGGCATTGTTTCCTTTTGGCTCTTTTCGGTTTTTTGCATTAATCCTCAGCTTTTTTTTTGCTTTTTTTTTTTTTTTTTTTTTTTATTCCTCAGCTGGGACAGGAAGAGAGATATGAACTGCTAAACGTCCTGGAATTTACAAGGTAAACAGCATATTGTGGTCAGCGTCTTTTTGTGAAAATACTTTCATTGATTGCTCTTATGGATAAAAATGTTTGTATTTTTTTGTTTGTACAGGCAAAGTGTGAAGGTTGTGTAGCTTTTATCTCTACAGTATGTCATCATACTATAGGCAAAGCAGCACACTTGATTAAGATCACACTCCTGGTTTTATAAAATGTTTTCAGAGACATATATTTTTGATATTGTCTCCTTTTTGGCTAATATCTTTTGCTCCTGTTTTTGCACAAAGATTTAAAAAAAAAAAAACAACTAGATCTCAATACTTTAAAAAATGATGTGAAAAGACAGCATAGGAAAGTATTTGAACTTCTAAATTTATTTCTGAAATCCCTAGCACCATGTGCTTTATTAAAAAAATTGTATTTGGGGGCAGGGGAGAAATTTCAAATAAGTGTTGAACATAACTTGTATTTGCCTTGACTCATAGAATGAAATTTTGCATTTGACCTTAAATGCACTTGCTTGTGATTTGTTTAAATACTTTAGATTTTTTTAAATTAGTTTAAATACTTTATACCTGTTTCCTATTGAGCAGCACCACTAGAGCATTGCCAGTTTAGTTTTCTTGGAAACTGAATTTATCACATACTTTGCTTTCAGTAAAAATTTTCTGTCAAAGCTATTGGAATCATAAAGGTAACCGTAAGAAATCTGGATGCAGTTTCATTTGTTACATGAATCTATTTAAATTGTATCCGTGTATGCAGTCTGTGTTCTAAGTATTCATGTAGGTCCATTGCTTACTTTGGCACAGGATGGGGAAGAGATTTCTATGTAGAGGAAGCTCTTTTTTTTCTCTAAATGATTACTTGCAATTGTGCCTGCGGAAAGTGATCATTGTTTTCCTTCCTGTCCCATTATGTTTCCCTTGAGATTAGCTAAAGAAGCAAAACGATCAATAAACAAATATCCAAGGCAATACTGGAGAGATGGGCTGAAGATGTATAGGTGGGGTGAAATGAGAGTAGTCGCCTGTAGTTATACTAATAGTAATAAGAATGTGAAACATAAAGATCACCACAGTGAAAAAAAGTAATGTGACAGAAAGCAATTAATGTTGGTTTTATATATTGTAGAGGACATAATTGAAATTTTTCAATCTTGTGCCATGGTTTCATTTTTCTGTAGGCACTTCTTTCACTTCCTGTTCTGGAAAGTCAGCAAGTATGTAGCACAAAGTGCAGTGGTGGTAGTTTGACACCTGTGAAAGTTTATACTGCATTCATGGAGTAGCAGTGCAGGATTCCTTTGTTTCTGGTTTTGATCTTTGTCTTGATTTCACAGATCTTTTTAAACTTCTGTGTCAGACTAAAATTGTAATTTAAACAGCAATACTTTATCGAGAAAGGAGAATTGCTTTTAAATCTTAACCTTTGGAGGATTAAGTTTTTTGGTGGGTACCAATCACCCAACTTTATTAAGCATTCAGTTTTTATAGCTGGTTTTGTTCTTATTCTGTATTTAGCTTTGCTTGGAACTGACTTGTTGGAAGCACTAGAGGTCACCCTTGTTCCACAGCAAGAGAAATTTTGGCTCCAAAACATAACCCCATCTGTATGGATAGGAGCATGTACCTTCAGAGGAGTAATTTGTAGCTATTAAACTATTGAGTTAAGAGTTTCCAGGTGTGTTCTAAGTTTTTCCCAGAAAAAATGAAAACTAATTCCTTGCCACCTTCCAGTGCAAGCCAGATAAGACTCTTCTGCAAGTAGAGTACAACAGCGTCAACATCTGATAGGATTGTCTTTCAGAGACGCTTAAAGAAGTAAAACTTGTAGGAATGGTTGGTAGAGTTGTCTTTTATGGTATTCTTTTTTCACAGCAATCATGGCTGTGCCTGGGAAAAGAGAGGTAGTAGACTTATACAATATGCTATTTATACTTTGTTCATAGGAAGGAAGTAGCACTCAGTCTAACTGGCAGGTGAGCATCCTGAAAGCAATTGATAATCCTTAATCGGATGATAGTTATTCCTAAAATGTAGCGCTAATCTCTGTGGAGCAAATAGTGTCTTGATAACTTGTACTGAGTTTAGGTTGCCTCCAGCAGATACTCTGCTCAGATGCCACAACTGCTGAGGTACCTTAAGCTCAAGGAAGTGAAGAGTTGTTCAGCCCCTCTGCTGTTCAGGGCTCCCTGTACTGTCAGGGAAGGAATTGTGCAGTGTTGTACCCATTCTTGTATTCTGTCACCTGGAACTGTAACAAATGGAAAAAATGCAGCTGTCTCTTGGGAGCCAAAACCAACTCTTGTTGTCTGTGTGGGAGGGGGAAGCAAGGCACTATGTCAGTTAAGGATCCAGTTAAGGATCCAGAAGCAAAGAATTATGAAGAAAGTCTTATGCTTACTGTCATCCCTGTGCCAACTACATATACAGTCTTTTCACCTGGGCCAGTTGCAAAGATGAGCATGATTTTCAGCGAGTGATTCCTTGTTTCAGTAATCATAAACAATGTCCACTATCAGTGCACAAATTACACATCAGTCCTTGCATCAACGTGTCATTACTGGCAGTGCTACTGAATGAGGTTTTGTCATACCTGCATGTTTTGTTAGAGGTATGAATTGCATTTTTAGCACCACAATTAATTTCACTGGCAAGTATTGCATATAGATGTAGTAATAATATCTCAATATCTGGAGTATGTACCATCTATTGATTTAATTTCTGATTTTTCATCTGCATCCCTGGGGGCATATCTCAACAGTCTAGCAGAAACAGTCTGTGATAGTCACAGAGTAAAGCTACTTGTCCAAAACCTAAATATTTTTGATTTAGAATGCCAATATATTTACCTGAAATAAAGTAATAGCTTGACTTGTCCCCTGTCTGATCAGTTTTATGAATAATCCATGTTGTACTGGGCAGACAGAAGGCTGCGTTCTAGAGTATTTCAGACCTTGTCTCCTCTCCATCATTTAAAGAGGTCCAGAATATGCTGATCCTGTTATGTCACTGAAGACCGATACTTCTAAATGTAGAAAAAGAATGAGTGGCTGACAGAGGAGGTACCAAAACCACTGTAGCTGTGGTTATGTGCTTACACTATGAAGAAATTTTCATCTCAAACCTGAGACAGATTTTAAAATTAACAGGGGGCCCATCAAGAGCTACTTCTGTATTCCTGGATTCTGGAAGTGGCAAATCTTACGACTGAGGTACTTATGTTCCCTTAAGATGCTTCTGCCCATCTGTAATCCTGTGGCAACTCCATGGGGATTACCAACTATTCTGCCTCCTTGTCATGACCCAAAGGTTTACCCAGCCTGCGGGTGTATAGAGATCATAACAGTGGGTTTGCAGGATTCCATAAACACAAAAGGACATGGAGGCTTTATTTTCTAAATTTCTTTATTACAGATTAATACAAATTACTATTAGTAAAGCAAGTAAGTACATCTGTATTTTAACTGTATCTGCAATCAATAGTAGCAGCACGTATATATTTCCATATATTACAAGTTGCTACTAAATTATCACTGTGAAGAAATACACTTATTCTAAGTTACCTATATGTGCACACACAGACACACATATATACATTATTCAAAATAATATGGATACAGTGCTCACCAAACCACTCCCAGGATTGGGGTCTCAAAGTTGATGACAGACAAAAGTCTCACTCTGAAGAGTGAGAGAGAGTTCCTGGTGATGGTCCAATAACTTGTCTGGGAGATCTTGGAGAAAAATTCATGCAGGGGGAGTTCTTGGAGAGAGGCTCCATTTTGGATAAAAGTGAATAATTTTTATATGGCAGAGACATGAGGGGGAGTAGGACACCACCACCTGGAGCAGTCAATACACGCTGCTGATTTCTATTTTTCACCTGGGACAGCCAATAGATGATGGTGTTTTGTTTTCTCTCAGAACAATTTTTATTTTTCCAGGCTGTTTTCCTGTTCTTTCAGCTAGAACAACCAATAATAGTCACCCATTCGTACTTTCTCAGGATGTTTTTTCCTTTTTCCAGACTTTTTCACCTTTCCAGACAATAAGTTATAGAATCATAGAATCATAGAATGTTTAGGGTTGGAAGGTACCACTAGTGGTCATCTAGTCCAACCCCCCTGCAGTGAGCAGGGACACTGCTAACTAGATCAGGTTGCTCAGAGCCCCATCCAACCTGGCCTTGAATGTTCCCAGGGATGGGGCCTCCACTACCTCTCTGGGCAACCTGTTCCAGTGTTTTACCACCCTCATTGTAAAAAATTTCTTCCTTACCTCTAGCCTGAACCTACCCTGTTCTAGTTTAAAACCATTTCCCCTTGTCCTAACACAGCTGGCCCTACGAAAAAGACGTTCCCCATCTTTCCTATAGACCCCCTTTAGGTACTGGAAGGCCGCAATCAGGTCTCCCCGTAGCCTCCTTTTCTCCAGGCTGAAAGTTGCAGTTACAGTTCCTTGTTTTGTGCTTATTAATGGTTTCTAGGTACCCACCTGTACTTCGCAGATGCCAGCTGTGCTTCTCAAGGATGTTTCTGGTTCCCAGGCTAACAGTTCCCAGGCTGGCAGGCATTTTCTCTGCCAGTATTTCAGCAGACATTTTCTGTTTGCTATTTTTCCCCTTATAACCGGGTCACCTTTATGGCTGCTCACATGACTTCTACAGTGAAGGAAAAAACAAAAAAAAAATGGTCTCACACTGACAGTTATTTGTAGTAGTGCAATTTTGTGGTTTCTGTATTTCACCAAGAAAAGGAAATAAAACTGTCACTACAATGAAAAGGCTCATAAAAAGTTAGAAGTCCTTGACAGTAAGTCCTGCTCATTAGCTTTATTGCAGTTTTACTAAGAAGATGTATGTCAGTCAAGATTCAATATCTGTCTTCATAGCTAAAGTTTCAGAAAGCTACAGGAAAACATTGGTTATTCTCTGATACATCTTCAGTAGATTGATAGGCAGCTGTATGCAGAACTTCAGGATTGCAATCTTCTGGTATTGCAAGACAAGTACAAAACTGCTGAGTTTTTATCTGTCAAAGGCTTATATATCAAATTGACTAACCTTGATCTCCTTCTGTGACAAGGTGACCTGCTGGATGGATGAGGGAAAGGCTATGGATGTTATCTACTTAGACTTTAGTAAAGCCTTTGACACAGTTTCCCACAGTATTCTCCTGGAGAAACTGGCTGCTCATAGCTTGGGTGGGCATATGCTTTGCTGGGTAAAAAACTGTCTGGATGCTGGGCCCAAAGAGCTGTGGCGAATGGAGTTAACTCTGGTTGACATATGGTCACAAGTGGCTCTCTGTATTGAGGCCAGTTCTGTTTAATATCTTTATCAATGATCTGGATGAGGGGATCGAGTGCACCCTCAGTAAGTTTGTAGGCAACACCAGATTGGGCACAATTGTCAATCTCCTCGAGGGGAGGAGGGCTCTGTGAAGGGACCTGGACAGGCTGGAACAATGGGCCGAGGCCAGATGTATGACATTCAACAAGGCCAAGTGCTGGGTCCTGCACTTGGGTCACAACAACCCCATGCAATGCTACAGGCTTGGGGAAAAGCGGCTGGAAAACTGCCCAGCAGAAAAGGACCTGGGGATGCTGGTTGACAGCCGGCTAAACATGAGCCAGTAGTGTGCCCAGGTAGCCAAGAAGGCCAACAGCATCCTGGCTTGTATCAGGAATAGCGTGGCCAGCAGGAGCAGGGAAGTGATCATGCCCCTGTACTGGGCACTGGTGAGGCCACGCCTCAAATACTGGGTTCAGTTTTGGGCCCCTCATGACAAAAAAAACATTGAGGTGCTGGAGCACGTCCAGAGGACAGCGAAGCTGGTGAGGGGTCTGGAGCACAAGTCCTGTGAGGAGCACCTGAGGGAAGTGGGGTTATTTAGCCTGGAGAAGAGGAGGCTGAGGGGAGACCTTATCGCTCTCTACCAGTGCCTTAAAGGAGGGTGTAGTGAGGTGGGTGTTGGTCTCTTCTCCCAAGTAGCAAGTGGTAGGACAAGAGGAAATGACGTCAAGTTGTGCCAGGGGAGGTTTAGATTGGATATTAGGAAAAATTGCTTCCCCGAAAGGGTTGTCAAGCACTGGAACAGGCTTTCCAGGGAAGTGGTTGAGTCCCCATCCCTGGAGATACTTAAAAGATGAATAGATGACGTGCTTAGGGACATGGTTTAGTGGTGGACTTGCCAGTGCTAGATTAATGGTTGGACTTGATTATCTTAAGGGTCTTTTCCAACCTAAACGATTCTGTGATTATTGTTTATACAGACCCTAAATTACTGTAACTCCTCCACAGTTCATTAACTGAACATTCAGGTGAGTGTAATGAATTTAAGTAACAGTAAGCTAGATAATCTTTCCAGGAATCAAAGTGGATCTGCTATTTGCTTTTATTTTAGGCAACTTAAGTGCATTTTGGATTATCTGAATTTCTCCACTGTTGTCTAAGCAGATCCGCAACTGGACACTGTCTAAGGGTTTTTGGAGTTCTGCTTATCTGAGATTCTTCGGATTAGAGCTGAAACAGAGAAAGAGTTGCAGCAGTTAATGCCTTTTTATGCTTTCGTGCAATATTCATAGTAGAAATATAATTTAACATTGCTGCTCAGATGTCTGTACTTGAAACAAAGTGCATGCACAGGTGGAATAGGAAAATATTTTCTTGAAGATACTATTCAGTCAGTTACTTCACTGGTAATTGTAAAATTCTTTCCTCCACCTATCTCCATACATTCCACTTATAGTATGTTTTTTCCATGGCAGTCTGAACTTCAGGAACCATTCCTATGATAGTGCTATTTGATGATCTATAAATGAGATCCAAATTGTAAAAGGACTATTGACTTCCACCTCTTCTGTGTATTTTACTGTGAACTGTTGTCTGAGAAGCGTGTTTTGTTCCCTGAATAGTGTCAGTGGATTTATTTAAAAACTTGAAGTTTTTATGGTATAAATACACATTTTGACTGGACGTGATCTTGAATCTAAATTATGCTTTTTGGGGGACCTCAAAAGGAAGACAGAAAGCAGAGTGTGACAGTCTTCATGTTTTCCTCCAATTCCTACCTCAGTCATGAGGATAAAAAGAAAAAATATTTAGATCTCATTAATGACTGAAAGCCAGAGAATAGTTAAAAGGAGGAGAGCTTCTTTCCAGTCCTTGGTATACTTAAAACTTTGCGTGGTGAATGATTCTCTGGGATGACAGTGATAGGATTGCAGCACTGTACAGGGTACGAGAGACTCTGGCTGGGAAGGAAGGAAAAGCTGAAATGGTCTGTGATGCACTACCTCTTTATGATATTGGTCACAAGTGCTTTGTGCTTTAAGATGCTTTTCTGTGATCAGTAGGCGGTATTCAGATGAAGGTGAGGATTCTCAAATTTGTTTTTACAGGAAAAAGGCCTACAGAAGTACGCACAGAAAAACAGCGTTCACTCTATTAGACAGTAAAACTGTTTTTCCATCCCAGTCACTTGAGAACATAATTCAGAATAGATAGCCCTTATTTCTTTTCCTTTGTCTTATGTAAGCTCTATATTGATATTCTTCGGTAAAACGTTGGTAAATGTTTATATTTACGAACCACCTTATATAGGGCATTTATTTCTCTTTCAGCTCTAGGAAGAGAATGTCAGTGATAGTTCGCACACCATCGGGGAAGTTAAGACTCTACTGCAAAGGAGCTGTGAGTTTTATTCTGTTTTCACTGTATCAAAAAACATGTGCTACCAATGCAAATACAAAAGCAAAAGGTTGTTATAATGGCAGTCAAAACATTGGAAATGTGGGGGAAGGAATGTTGATGACTTTTTCAATTTGCATTAGTTTACTATGTAGCTGTTTAGTGTGATGAACTAGTTAATGTCTTGTTTTGCTAGCTCCCTATGAAGGTATGATAGACCTGTTCATCCTAGTCTTTGAACTGGACTAATACCTTTATGCTTCCTATTAATTGCTTCCTTCTGTACTCCAAGAAAATGGATGAATGTATGGTTTAATCTCTTAGTTAGTTGCTGGAGTAGCTAAGCGTGAATCACTAGGTAGAAACAGTAATCTAGCGTAAGTGACTAGATGGGAATTTTAACCTGCCATTGATGTTATGCCAGAAGTAAATTTTCCTGAAAACAGGATCTATGGGAAGATGTCTTAATCATAATGTATCTGGGAATGACAGAGTTGCTCATTAGTTCTTGTTCCATATCTGAAGTCAAGTTTGAGGGGGAGGGAGAAGGATATCCAGTTCCTGAATGGTTTAAAAAAATGAAGTTGATTGAATATAAATGTCCATTCTGTATCTTCTCAAGTGGAGAGAAGAA
Organism: Egretta garzetta; assembly: GCF_000687185.1. Taxonomy (NCBI): domain Eukaryota; kingdom Metazoa; phylum Chordata; class Aves; order Pelecaniformes; family Ardeidae; genus Egretta; species Egretta garzetta. The sequence continues at coordinate 1,395,136 of NW_009260073.1, forward strand.
GCTGTTGTTAATATTATATATATCAAGCTGGCTTCAAAAACCCAAGAATGGCAGTTATGAAACACTATTTTTACCTTGTGGGCTTAATATTAAAGAGGAAGACAGCTTTTTGGGAGATCAAAAGAAATCCATATGGCAAGCCAAAAGAAGATGCAGCGCTTTTCAAAATGAAGGGAAATAACAGCAAAAAATATAGGAGAGAAAAACTGCACCATAGCAGAATTTGTAAATTTAGAGAATCTGAGGATTTGGAATGTCCTTTTTTCTTTCCTCTAAAATAAAATTACTTCTATTAATTTTTTGTGCTGAAATAAATTGTGTTGCGTATTTTTCTGCCATTTTCCTACATTTGTATTGTCTACACAAAAAACCTCTGTTTTTCTATTAAATTGTTCTGAGTTTGTTTTGTTTTGTAGGATACTGTAATTTATGACCGTCTTGCTGAAAGTTCAAAGTACAAAGAAATCACCTTAAAACATCTAGAGCAGTTTGCTACAGAAGGTGGGTGATATTGTTCAACAGAAAACTTCAGTTACTGCTCAACTTTTCAGTTTTGCAATTTTATGTTCCTGTAATGTTTTATTCATGTTAAGTTTGAAAATTATATTTTAGTAATGCCTCCCAAAAAAGATCTTCCTCTTCCTAAGAAGTTTCAGTAATATGTTCACACTTAACTAAAAAAAACAAAAAACCACCCACACAGTTCACAGTGGAGTCTTTTAAACAAAACATATTTTTCCAGCAAGCAAACACATTACATGTTGTTTGTTTCTGTGAGGATCTCATTTCCCATGATAACTTTTATGTCCCACACAATGAATGCTGTCGGGATGGAACACAGGAAGAAGTAGCCAGAGTGAAGATGCTTGGAAATTTCTAGCATCGTGCTTTTAAGGGTAGCTTTATGCTACATTATTTCTGTCACCCGTCAATAACGGGAATTGTCAGCCCTAGCTTTCCATATGGTGTGTTTTGGTATCTCTGCTGATTTAACAATAACTCTTCCAAAGCAGTTGCTGAAGGTAGGGTTCATGAAGTAGGAATAGAAATTAAAATTTAAAAGACACTGAAATTAAGATGATTGATGCAAACAGCCAGGTAGTTTATTTAGTAATAGTGGAGCGGGAAAGCGGACTATAGAAAGGTTTCTGCTTTCATGTAAGTTCTTCTAGCACAGTGCCTAAATATTCCATGCCATGCCCCCTTTCTGGTATCTTAGTAAGGGATTATAGAGTTGTAATGTGAAGTATCATAGTGTCATTTATCGATGACGTGGGAGAGAGTAGTTGGAAGCAGAACTGCGATAGTTATGGGAATCTGAATGCAATTTTTTACCTCTTAATGTGTTTAATATGCTGTTACTAGAACATTAACATTATCTTTAAGAAATAAGCTTACAGTGGAAAGCAAACTTTATTAAAATATTTTCCTTCTAAAATACAATCCTTACCTTTTGATAACTGATGTCTGGCCAAATCCTCTTGTATCAGGAAAGATCCTTTTTCTGGCTGTTATGCATATGACTTCTCTAATTTTTCTTTTTTGGTGTATAATGGGATTTAGTGGTTTGATTAGTGTCATAGTCAGCACCTTCAGTCTCTTGTTTCTGTCAGTGAGAGCAGAAGCAAGCCACAGATCTGTTTGTTAGTTTTCCATATCAAGATCTCTACAGGAAACATTTGGTTAGCCTTAAATAATCTTAGAGTATCAAAGTTATAATAAATTGTACAATAAAGTTGAGAGCAGAACTAAAACCAAACAAATTTGACTGATGGTACAACATGAAGCCTCAGATATGCCCTTTGAGCTCATGAATCCAGTTTTATGAGCTGATTGGACAGTTTGGGGTTTTATAAAGGCCTAACCAGGATCAGTCAATGAGAAGTTACCTGGATGTGAAGTTAGTTTGGGTCATAAGGTTATATATTTGGTTACAGAAAAAGTCAAAATAGCTCAATATCTGCTATCCTGTGTGAACTGATATGAAAATTTCAGTCCAGTTCTTAATTACTGTTCTCATTAAATCAGTGGTACAACTGATACAATTTTTTCCTTAGCAGTCAGGTTGGACCAAATGAATCAACATAAAACGTGAAACATTCCACCCGTCTTTAAAACCACTGTACATACATATTAGTGTTAAGAAGTTTGTTCAAGTACTTTTTGTACCCTTCTTTTCAACAGATGAAAAGATTTACTGTTCAGAAGAGTGACTTACTAACCTTTCAAAAACATAAAATTCATTCTTTAAAAAAAAAAAAATTAAGTACGTCTCTCTCTGGAATTGATTAAAGAAATTTGTATTTATTTTTGCATCAGATTTAAATTGCAGCCAATGACGTTGCAAAGTTTTTCATGTGTATCCTTTCATGTGGCAGTACAGTATGTCCTTGGCATTTGCTGCATGCTCTTGGTGTGTTGTTCAAAAATGAAGTGGTTAGCATGGTTGGCATTTATGTTTAAGCATTTATTAAGCTTCACTGTTAATGCCTGCTTGGATAAATAGAGAAAGTGCATAATTTTCCTATGGTGTTGTTCCAGTCTGTTAAGAAGCAGACTTAATGATATTTTGTTTTCCACAAATATTTTTTTTTTAAATTAAAAATATAAGAAATAATTAGGCTCCAATTTAAAAAGAAAAAGCAAATGCCTTGAAAAACTTGTTTGGTGATATTCCTGATTTCTTCATTCTAACATCTGCATAAATAGTTTGAAAGAATTGTGGAAATAGTATTACTATTAGTCAGTCATAAATTCCTTTCTTCCCCCTCACCTCATATTTATCTTTGGACCTTGCTAGCATATCCTTGTTAACAAGGAGGAAAAAACAAAACAAAACAAACCCCAAATGGTTGATTCATTAGCCTTAAGTTAATTCTTTAGGTCTAGATAGCGAGAAGCTGTGTTCCTAATGCTGTTCACTTGTCAAGACCATTGCACATGGTTTTCATCCTGAAGGTGTTAAATTACTGTCTTGCATCTAAGACACACATGTATTATTTCATGCCCAGCCTCTTGATCATTTCAAAATTGCTGCTGGTGCTGAGCTGTAGGCAACAGAAACCTATGAACAAATAAAGACTGTATTTAGCTATCCCTGGTTATGGTGCTTCTAGAGAGGCCAAAGGCACTAACTACATTGGTCCTGCCTGTCCCCTTCCTAAATCTACCTACTTGCAAACTGTGGCTTTATAATACATCATTTGGCTAGAGCAATGCTCCTCTCAGTATATAAAGAGTTATGCCAATTTCATGCTCTAGAAATCTAAGAAGCTCATAATATATGAAAGTGAACTGTTAGAACATTCACACCTGGCTACTTAAATTGAAGGTAAATGTGTGTTGTCAAAAAATAGATGTTTCTTGTAATCTTGCAGTCTCAAAGTCTCACAGTAGTGCTGAATTCAGGTTTCTGCTGAAGGAAAAAATCTGTTAAGTATAATCAGCTCGAAGATTGTTGAATAAAATCTTCAAATGTTGCCTGTATACAAGATTTAATTTTAAGAATTTGGAAAGTTGAAAGAATCTGTGAGATGGGAAAATCAAATTGGAGCAGATTCAAAATCAGCTTCTTGATGGTAAATTTCAAACTTCAGCTCGGAATTTCCTAAGGATATGGAAGAGGGGTGAAGAAGAGGATAGTTGTAACATTATGCTGATATATGTTAATTTTATTGCTTTCCAGCATACCAACATTTAAGTTTTTTAATTTTTGTTTAGAAATACAACTCAATCTTACATTTTTAATGTTCTTAAAATTCTAATGTATGTACCTGTTCAGCAAGTGTAATTTGTGATCGCTTCATGTTTTGTTTACAGTTTTAGAAAGTCAAATCTTGTGTAAATTTTTTTCTTTTTCCCCTGAAGTATATCACCTGTATTACATTCTGTTACCTTGAAAGAGTTGTGTTGAATAAATGGCTATGCCTTCTTCAAGACATGCAGCAGTAAGTTGAAAATTGGCATAAGCATACATAAAATACAGAATAAATTCAGCTTTTACTAGTTACTCATTGCAGGCATATCAAGGAAGGGACTAAAATACTCACTCATACATACTATCTGTTTTCTCTTTAGGATTAAGAACTCTGTGTTTTGCTGTGGCTGAGATTTCAGAAAGTGATTACCAAGAGTGGTTAGATGTCTATCACCGTGCTTCTACAGCTATACAGAACAGAGCACTCAAACTTGAGGAGAGTTATGAACTAATTGAAAAAGTATGTGTACCTTTCTGAGGTGCCTTGGTTTGGTTTTTTTTTGCGGGAGGCGAGAGAGAGTGGGGCGAGGAGAGTGGTTTTCTAATTAATGTCCTTGTTTTCTGTACCATGAAGTCTGAATTATTATTGAGGAATAATGCATAGAAAGAAAACAATCTAGCAGTATATTGACAGCTGTGTCAAGTAGTCCTTGCCATTTAGATGATGAAAATGAAGGAAAGATTAATTTGACAAAACTTTTGCAACAAGTAGATACCTTGCCAGAACATACTGAGTTCTGGAAAGCTTTTTTTCATGGTTCCTCTGTTGTGTAAAAAAGTGTAATAACAAGCAAACAACATCTGCTTCATTGTATAACAATCTTAGAACCGTAGTTAAGATTGGAAGGGACTTCTGGAGGTCATCTAGACACAAATCCCTGCTCGAAGTAGGACTAATTGTGCTTGCCCAGCACTTTGATGAAGTTTTGAGTGTCTGCAAGGAGGGAGTTTTCCCAGCTGCAGTAGGCAGGGGGTTTTTTTAGCGCTTAACAATTCTTTTTCCCTTTTTTCTGAATTAAGATTTCTGTTGCTGCAGAATGTGGCTGTTGCCTCTTGCCCTTTCACCATGCACCTCTTAGAGGAAGATGGCTTGTCTGCAAGCCCCCTTCAGTTAGCGGAAGGCAGCTGTGGAATCCCTCCCTTAGCCTTATTTTTGCCCATGTTAAACTCATCCTGCTTCCTCAGCTACTCTTAATACAGTGTGATCTGAGCCCCGAGCTATTTTTGTATCCTTCCACTGGACTTGCTTCACGTTGTTAACCTCTCTTGTACTGAAGGCCCAGAAAAGGAGGTAATACCCAGATGCAGCCTCACAAAGGGCAGAGCCTTAATCATTTCCCTTGAGTTTCTGGCATTGCTGCTTTTAGAGTAGCCAGGCATGCAGTTAGACTTCACTGCCTCAACAAAGGCAGCTCATGTGGCTCTTAAACATATAAGCAAAAGGAGTTCATGAGACGAATATTGCTTGAAATTTTGATATTTCGCTTTTTGAGGGGTTTGGGGTTTTTTTTCCTTGGGAAGGATAAGAGAGATTACGTTGATGAAACTGCTTAAAATTCAGAGCCTCAAAAACCTGCAGTGTTTAATTAATGAAGAGTGAGGGTATATAGCTTCAGTCACTTGTGGGACTTCAGTTTACGTAGAGGAGTACTTGATCCAGACATGCACAAGACAGTCTTAAAACTATATGACTTTGTTGATGCCAAGGAAACACTGCTACCGTTACTAAATTTTTGCATTTGCTAGACAAAAGACTTTCTCAGCATGTAGTATGCAGGCCATGCTGCAATCAGGATTGCACACTATTAGGTTTATAATGGTGTAATTAACAGGGGTTTAGCTAGTTTCAAAGGTACAGAAATATAACATATAAAAATGGCTGTATTCACAAAAAATGTATAGGTTTGCCCCATGGGAAGTTAAAACCAAACGTAATCAAGATCATAGTTTTAAGACTAGGATGAATTGACAGTTTGTTGGGTTTTTGGTTTTGTTTTGTTCCGTTATTTACAAGGTGAAGAGAAATCATTGCAAGTAAGAGAAGGCATAGCTATAGCACTCCGTAAGTCTTCAAATTGGAGAGGTGCCCCTCAGGAAAAGGTAGCTGTTGCTGAACAAGCTACTGAGCTTGTAAATAATGGGGTGAAGTTTTAATGGTCACGCTGTGCAGTTTGTCAAGCCACATAGATACTGAACTTAAAGCTCATAGGAATAAACTGGAAGATCTTTATTAGTTGATACCAAATCTGATTAATGACGTCAGGGAGCATTAATCTTGTCATAAATATGGAAAGTGCAACAAAAGAAACAGAAAGATTAAAACTGAATTTAAACCAAAAAACCCCCTGAATTTAAACGCAAAAAAATGCATGTACTGAATATTTTATGTTCACAGAATCTTCAGCTGCTTGGAGCAACAGCAATTGAAGATAAACTACAAGACAAAGTGCCTGAAACCATAGAGACACTCATGAAAGCAGACATAAAAATTTGGATACTTACTGGGGACAAACAAGAGACTGCCATTAATATTGGTATTATATTTGCATTTATTTGATGGTATTGTTACAGAATTAGAAATTATAGAAGTTGCTAGAGTAAAATTGCTTTCAGAATAGAAAGGTATCTTGTAAAAAATAATAGTATTGTACGTCATTCCAGAATTTAAATGTTAACTTATGTTTTCAGTCACTGGTAGGGGGAGAGTGGGGGAATAATGGTGGATTCTTCCTCCATTGAAATAGTAGCAGCAAGAAAAATTCGTGTTATCATAGAGGAGGAAAAAAATAGACATTTGTGCTTTTTTGTAGCATCTAAAATGAATTTAAGAGTACATTGTTTGGGTTTTGACAGTGAGAGGGGAATAATATTAAGAAACTGTAAGTATGCTTAGTTTCCTTTCTGTATTTTTCCTTCTTTCCAGGAAAGCTGGTAGGAACCATAATCTTAACTAAAGCAAAACAATATAGATTTTGCATTAAAGTACTATAAACTTTAACATCAATCAGAGGTTTCCTTTTATTTTTTCCATTTATTATAATGGAGGAAAACAAAGAATTATGAATTAACTAATTTCAACAGCAATAAATCTGTATTTTTAAATACTAATACATGAAAGCTGCATTTAAGATTTAATATTCTTTGCATATCCGCATACCAGCACTTCTGCAGTAGCCTAGATATGTGCCCAAAAGCATTATTTTGGTCATATGGATCCTTTTTATTACTATTACTATTTTTAATCTTAAAGAACTTTTTGTATGAGCGTGGAACAGTTGATCTAAGGTTATTTTCATTAGTAGTTTGAGGCAATACACATAATACCAGTATTTTCACTTTAAGAATGGTGATATATATTTGTTTAGGCAGCCTGCATCATTAGTGTGCATCATACATTCTGTTTAAAGTATCAAAGAATAAAAGAATTGCAACGTGTATATATGCAAATGTTGTGTGAAATGCAAGTTGTATAAAGGAGATCTGTTTGTTCTTTCTGTAACTCCCTGTAAAGATGTTTCTTGTCCTTCTGCTGAGCACCTCTGTGAATAAGACACAACAGTTGCAAGTTGCAGCAGGGAAAATTCTGACTGCTCTGACTTAGCACCTGTATGTCTAATTTTTATAGAATGCAGTATAATTTTTTTACCATTGATTTCAGCTGGAGGGAGTCATATTTAATTCTGTCTGTAGTTTTATTTTAGGAAAAAAATGCTTTGTTATATTGTAATGGATTTTGTGGAACAAATTTTTGAAAGTAAAAATGTTTTTAACAGGTCACTCCTGTAAACTTTTGAGAAAGAACATGGGACTAATTGTTATAAATGAAGGCTCTCTTGATGTAAGTAAAATCTGCAAAGTTTTCAGTTCATGAAACATTATTTTACTGCTTAAAATATCCAGATATCGTGGTGGAGGTGGCCTGAAAAATAACTTGGAACATCTATTTATCTGGACAAACACAGAAAATTCTGCTAAAACCACGGTTTGGTAGGGGTTTTTGTTTCTGTTTGTTTGTTTTAGGGGGTTGCTTTTTTGTTTGTTTCTATAACCTTCTCTATTAGTTTTAGCATTGCATACTTGGAAGACCTTTGTGGTCTTTGTGACAAAATGTTACTGAATAACTAGAAACTTACTCTATAGCTTCCAAAACCACAGTGTAGCTACTACACAAATGAACTTCAGAATGATGAGCAAACAAATGCCATGTAGTAAAATGACTCCATCCATGCAGGCACAAAACCAGGAGCTTCCCATGCTTCTAGTAGCACCTAGCAGTGCCCAAAGAGACTAATCCTAAGTTCCTTTCTAATGCTGTTTCTTACAGAATATTTAGTATCTGCCAAAAATGAATTGTTATTGTTGAATTGTTAAACAGCTGAAATTTTAATCAGATGTTGAAGTACAAGTAAGGGTTAAAACTACCAACGTGCAAGTATATGGTGCGTTGTAGAGAAAAGATTCTTTAGATAAGGTAGGAATGCAATATTAAGTGAAAAATCCCATGAGGGTAAAGAACTTAAATCCTTTTACCACCCTCTAAGGGAGTCTTAAATGAAAGCAGGGGGAAACCCTGAAACGAAGGTTACCTTACTCCATATTGTGGTCAGGTTGCTTAAGGTAGGACTTAGGAAGAGAAAGGGAGAGAAAGTGAAGAGAAAGTATGAGAATTAGCAAGAGTGCCTTAAGTGAAGGATTCCATGGTAGCATGTAAGAGTAGGCTACAACATGAATTCAAATACTTAAGTACTTACTTTAAAAAAAAAAAGTAGTATTTAAATGTTTTGAGTAACAGATTTTCAACATTAGTATGAATTTAATCATGATGACTATATTTCAAACATGAATCGTTTTAAGCAACATATTTTTGCTGAGAAAATTTAAAATAAAATCCCGAAACAGGACAGGCAGAAGCTGTTGATTAATGTCTGGAACCAGAGTCTGTTGATATAGTAAGCAACTTTTGACATGAGTAGCCTGTGATATTAATGAAGAGAGGCAGTTTTCTTTTCTTAGTTTAGTTCCTTGGCTAGCTTTTGAAAGGTTGCAATTGTTCTTTATTGAAAAAACAGGGCAGGTTTTTGTTTCCAACCTTTTAACTTCACTTCTGAGTTTTTCACTCCTCAACCAATCTCTGAGTAAAAATTAACCAATGCAAGCGAGGACTTCTGTCCTATGTTTAGTTTATTTACACAGACTGCTGGATTTCAGAACTACTGCAATACTTAATAGGTTTGAAGTGAAATAGATGGACTACTTTGTATACTTCTTCATATGTGATAAAATAAAGTGAGGTAGTTTTATTTTACTACAAAAAGAGTCCAATAAAAACTCATTAAATAAGCATTGCACAGTAACCACTTCTGATGTGATGATTATAAAGTTGACTAAATATATATTAGGCAATATATTTTAAAAGTGAATGTATATAACTATAGCTTAAGAATAAAAGATAGTACCTGATATGATAACTGCACTGTACTCCCTATTTCAAACTGAAGCATCTAGATTGTGTAGAGACTGAGAGATCCTTTCCTTGTATTCTGAACATACTTTGTGCATGCGTGGGGATGCAGATACTGTATGGCAGCTGAAATTGCATATGCAAAGTGGTTGCTTGCAAATCTGTCTGTGGTGATAACATAAATCGTGTTTTTTTCAGGAGTGGATAAATGTAGTAATCAGATGGTTTGAGGGCAAGAGGCAGTTCAAAAAATAGTAATGAACTAGCTCTATGCCAATATTTTAACAAGAGGCTCCATTAAAAGTTTTCTGCCTCATTTGATGGTGCGCATTTCACTGTTTGATTAATGTATACCTTGTGTCCTAGCTTTTGCTTGCCAGCATGGTTGGAATCAAATGTCAGTCTGCATTTCTAGTGTGACTGGTTGAGTCAGAAATTACTTTGAAAATTCTGATAGAGGAGTGGAGTGGATCTCAGGAAATGGAGAGAGATGGACTGCTGTGATTGCAGAACCTCGAGTAGTGTATTTGTGAGGGTGGATGCAATTCCTCTTTCCTTTCTGCATACCAACAACAGCTGGCAAGAGGCTGTAATAGTTGGAATATTGTCTGTTAAGGAATATGGTTGAAACTTCGGCTTTTAAGCAGCATAGGTCCACCTCTCATACTGGGACTCTGTCCCTTACCTTGCGGGGGAAACGTGCTCCCTGAGGGCTGCTGGACACCCCAGTTCCCTCAGTACAGGAGGAACTGAGCAGCCGTGACACCTTGAAGAAAAAAATCCCAGTGTAGTGGGACCTGTGTATTTAGGATCTTTGAGAAGAGTTGCTCTGTGGCAGACCTCTCCTCTTTGGCTCTGCAAGGTGTGGGTGTAGCCTCTTGGCTATATAAAGATGTTGATGTGTTCATAGGAGTTAGGAAGGTTGGCTTCTCTTGGTCTGCATACTCTTCACGATACTGTAAAAAGAGTCATGGTAAGTGGATGCTTCTTGCCCTTACTATTAAAATAATAGTACAGTATCTGTTGGATACCAGTGGCGACTTCTAAAAAGAAGCTAGCTCAACTCTAATCCTTTTACAGACAGACGGAGTCCCCTGTCCCTAAGACATGTAAAACAGATTTAACCAAACAAATACGTCCTCAATTTGGTCATTATTATGACCTTAGCATGCAAGACACAGGAAGTTAGAGTGTAAAAAAAAAAAAAAAAAAAAAAAAAAATTTAAAAAAAAAAAAAAAAATTGTTTAGACTATCCCAGCTCTGCTGAAATAAGAGATCCTCTTTTGTATGAACCAATACCCTTATTAATGGAATTAAAAGAAAAATACCCCAAACCCCATTCCCCAGTTATCATTGGCTGATATAGAAGTGGAAAGACTTCCAGGAAGCATTTAGATATCTCTATTTTTTCCAACATTATTTGTTTTGAGGCTGCATTCCCATTAACATCTGCTTAGTTTCACAAACAAAATGTGGTTTTCTTAGTAAGTTCTTATAGCTGTATAAAAGAATACTGGATCTTCTTTTGCCTTCGTATTAACCATATTAACCTAATGGACTGCTAAATTTCAGCATAGTACTGTTACTCATAGACAGAAATTATAACATAGCTTTATTCTTTGAATTGTGAACTTCATAATACTTAAACTGAAGCTAGAAAGTAGTTTGGTTACCATTCAGTTTCACTGAGAAATATTTAATGGAAATGGTGTAGAAGTGAATAAGGGACATTTTGATACTGCTTTTAATTTAAGGCATTGGATTTCAGCGTAGAACTACATGTAAGCCCACAAAGGAATTTTAAATATGACAGGTTTACAGTTGGGGTAAGTGTTTTGTATTGTCTTGGGGGTGGGGGGGTTGGTTGTTTGTTTTAATATGTAGCATGCCTGGAGCTACCTGATGGCATGTCTGTGATAAAAAATTAAGGTCAATTTAAACAGAAGAGTTTATACTGCATGTACGAGAAGAAACAATAGATGAGAGGAATATGAATTTTCAGGCTCTTGTACTGCTTAAATTTATTTAGAAGATAAATAATCCATGGGGATGAGAAGAATTTATACTCTCTTTAAGTTGCAATATTTCTTAATCGGAGAAGACGCTCTGGAAAATAGTTACAGAAGTTATTGCCATTTTAAAGGCTCTCTAACATGTAATTTTAGAAATACCTCATTTCCCTTGCAGTTTCTATAGGGGGAGAGCCAGGAAACCTGAAGTGCAGAATTCCCCAACAGCCTAATCTCCTTTTAGATAAACCAATGAATCTTTAGAAGGCCAGTGGAAGCAAAATAGGCAAAAACCATGGACAACAGTGTGTGGAACTGGGAGGAGTAAGTTGGGTGGGAAAGGCAAAAGCAGTATCTTTAATTTCATTTCAGAGGGTTTTGAGATTTGTAACTACATCTTGGTGGTTTATGTTTAGGTGGTTACACCAAGTTTTATTTACGTATGCCTGACATCGCTGAAGTAACACAATTATTTGGTTGTTGTTAAGCTTGTAGAAAAATATAGGAACATTGTTGTCATAAGATGGTACTGGTTTCCTAATTCAGTATTTTATAGGCAGAAGCTTTGTCTGTCTTTGTCCTCTAAATATTCCTTTCTCCTCTAAAACACTTCTCATTTCTGGGCTGTGAAGCAGGAAACAATAGGGGAATATGTTGGAGCTCTATGAAGGCCATTCAAAATGAAAGAATTTTTTTTTTCTTCTTCATGACGGTCTATGGTAGAGCTGTACTGTAACTAACTAGATATTAGTGACCTCCACAAAGCAGGCTATGAAGTCCTGCTGCATAAATACAGTTGAATGTATTATTTACTGAATATAATCTGAAGTTCTCAGTACTGGATCACGGAATAGTGACTTATGTAGGTGTGATTCAAACTCTCCTTAGCAACTGAAAAATACAAAACATGATCCCTTATAGAACGTGTAGTTGTTACAGGTTTATCTTAAAATACAAATTTACTATGACAGTTAGAATTATCAGTTATAATGCATGTACTTACGAATTATCTGTGACGTTTCTTTTACTTTTCTGAACATTTAGGACCATTTTATATAATAGTGAACAGAAAATGTTTCTTCTGGTATCTATATACATGTGAATTTTCATTTTTGCATAGATATATAGGAAATTTATTTAATACTACTTAATAACACATTTAATAACTTTCATCAAACATTTATGCAACTATTGTTGCCATTCAAAGATCATTAAAAGTTCCACCATAACTTAGACACTACTTTTTTTTTTTTTTTGGCAGAGTGCACTAAACACTATTTCTACTGTGGTTTCTAATAGTACAGCTGTTGCAAATACTTTTTTCATTTTATACTGTCTGTTTGATAGCATAATCAAAAGGTCATTTCCTCAAAAAATGAAAAGTCAGTGTTTCTGATCACACTGAAAAAGCCTTGGACTTGAGAACAGTAGGAATCAAAAATTATGGACACAATTTTTTTGTGCAACAGGGAACAAGAGAGACGCTTAGCCATCATTGCAGTACTCTTGGTGATGCTTTAAGGAAGGAAAATGATTTTGCTCTCATCATTGATGGTAAATCTCTGAAGTATGCTTTGACATTTGGAGTGAGACAATATTTCCTGGATTTGGCTTTGTCATGTAAAGCTGTTATTTGTTGCAGGTAAGGTTTACATTATTCTTTCTCTACAGTATTTTTATTGACATACAAAAATTAAGAAACTTCTTTTATTTCAGAGAAAATACACATATCCATGTCCTCCAACCATGAAATATATATATAAAAAAACCTTCAGTAGCTGAAGTTATGAAATAGATTCATTCAAGCAAAATATTTCTGTAGAGCAGTCTGCAACAGAGTACCTGTCAAACAAAGTCATTCGGATTGTATATACCCAAAAAAAAGAATTTGTTATCCATCAAGGGTAATCTCAGCAAGACAGAGACAATGATCTTAACCTTGAATTGATACTATGGTTAACTGCAGGTTTTAGCACATCTGGATTCTTTTGTAGAGCTTCCTCTGCAGGCAAGATTTTATCTCTGCTTTTCTGTAAGCTGTGGATTACACTGCATAAGAAGTGCACAAAAATGTTAAAAGTACTATTCTGGGTGATTTTTATTTCCTGAAGCTGATGGAAACACCTTTTTTTAATTATTACTATAATACCTGAGTGTCTGGGGGTTCTTTTATACAATCAGACCTTTCATCCTTTCCTGTAAATATCAGCCAGTAGAGCTGTAAGCTTACCGTAACAAGGGAACTTTTTCCAGATCAAAGAAAACTAAATATCTGCTTTCTTTAAATATACACAATATGAAAGTGGTTTGGCTTACCTTTTAATATTTCCAGATTTATATTAAGGAAGGGATACATAGGACTGTATAAGCAATAGCTTGTGTGGTTTGGGGCCGCCTTGGATTTTTATGGCATTAGACACACAAACTGCAAACATCTCCTAAGCAGTACATCACCTTTTCTGCATTTGAATGATTGAACAAAAAGGGAAGTTGAATGCTTGGTAGCACAAGAACTGATCCTGTTAGTGTTTTAAAAAACTTGGTTTAGGCCAAGTGATTAATCTGTCAAAAAGCAGAAGCAAGGACTTCTCTTTACAAGACCATTGGCAACACAGGTAGGATATCTGTATCAGAAATGCAATCAAAAACTGCAGAAATTGCATCAGTGTCTGAGGTAACTATTACTATTACAAAGATAGCCAGTTAGTGCTCTCAGAGTATTTTTCACTATTTTGACCTTTGTAGTAGCATGGAAAAAGCTGTTTCCTATATTAAAACAGGAAAAGTTAACAGAAACAAGGTATTCAAGGTCTTCTGGGCTCCTTATAGCTTGCTGTTGCTCAACATACAACAGTGTCACCAGTTCAAGTCCTTGCAATTAACTGTACTGAAATTTTTAAGATTGTCTGTGTATTCAAGTTACATCTAATTCCATACTTAAATAGGATGCTATGTCTGATAATAATTGCTTTAGAAAAGAATCTGTGAAAAAGGAGGTGAGCTTGGATTTTTGTACAAGAACAAAAAATTCTTAGAATTCTGCATCCCTTCTTACCAAATTTAAATCTTCTTTCAATAAATTGCATATGCTTACTGCCTACTACCTCATTATTGCCTATCCCATCATCTGCCATGACATGGTGTGTACAAATGTGAAAACTGTAAATATAGCTTGGTAGATTAATTGCTTTTGATTAATAAAATAAATACATGGAAGGTTCTTGTGTTCAGGTAGACAGTTTAATGATGTTCCATTAAGATAAAGCAGATTCATCTGAAAAATCAGTGTTAAAAATGGAGCTATTTTTCTGCCTTGCAAAAGGTCAGGGAAAAGCAAATGAGATTATAGTATCCAAATAAACACCTGGTCTGTAGTCTTTTCATCCTTTCTGTCAAGTGGTATGTTATGCCACTTAGAGACTTTTTTTTATTATTAATTTTTTTTTCATGGTTTAGCTTTGTAGCCATGCTCCAGCATGAAACACTCTGAATTTCAAACTAAGGTCTTACTGTCTTTTAAACTGAGATCTTACACTAATACACAATTTATACTGTGTATAAACATTTTTCTAATGGTGGTAGTCTTTCTGACCTGCAAGTTAGACTTTGTGCTTGTTCTACTAGTTCCAGTTCTGCTCAGTATAGCAAGTAACAATCAGGAGGAGATACATCTAGAATTCTCTTTCAAAACTGTTTTTTTCTTCTTTCCTTGATTTGAAAATACATTTTATGCCATTTGAAGAGACAGTACTGCCATTTCTGTTGAACTATAGAACCATGGAAGGATATTCTGTACATATAGCTGTCTTTTAGTAGTAGCATTTTTGTGATGAAACAACAAAAACTACAAAATTAAAGTTTCTGTTCTAGTAGCATTCTCTGCCATTTCTACATTTCCGTAATATACTTAGGTCAGCTGGTTTCAATACATGTCTAGGTATATGCTCTGAAATATTTTGTGGTTGTTTAAAAATTGGCTGCAGGTTTAAAACTAAAATACTTGCTACTAATACTCACTGTTTTAGTATGTGCTTTTTTAATATCACATGCTTTGCAAAAGTCAAAATTCTATCAAAATACTTATTTCTGTAAATGTTCTGTCTTTAGTAACAAAAGCTTCATTTCCTTCTTTGTGAACTTGAAAATAAGTTTTTAAATGGTAATTTTTTTAATTAAGGCAAATCATTTTAAATATTGTCCTGACTAAATGAAAATGTAGAGCTTTTCTCTATGCATGTAAAGGCAGTAAACATTTTAAGCACTCCTTGGTTTTAAAAATACAAATTACATCACTTTCTTTGAAGTCTTCAGACTGTATTCACTTGTTCAGAAGCATTACTACCAGTGGATTCTTCCTAAGACTAGCCATAACACAGATGAAGCTGACAAATATTCAATAGACATTTCACTTCAAAAATCTGTATATGTTATTAATTCCAAGCAGATGTTTGGCTTAAAGACTTCAATGAACTGAATTCCAGCTCTATATTGGCTTCAGAGTAATGTGTGCAAGAAGAATGTTAAATGGATTATTCTGTAGTAAAAATGTACAGCTAAGAGTGAACAAAATGAACAAAAGATAGTTTTTATTCATTTCACCATGAACTTCATGCACC
Organism: Egretta garzetta; assembly: GCF_000687185.1. Taxonomy (NCBI): domain Eukaryota; kingdom Metazoa; phylum Chordata; class Aves; order Pelecaniformes; family Ardeidae; genus Egretta; species Egretta garzetta. Next base: position 1,410,980 of record NW_009260073.1, read on the forward strand.
AGGCAATGGGAGTAAGTGCCATCTTCCAACTGCCCCTATAACATTGTCTGAAAGGGAAATAAGCCACTGTTCCTGGAAAGTTAAAAAGATGAAAAAGAAGTTCTCAGGTCAGGAATCTTCTATAGAAGCTGGCTGTAGTGAGTAATACTCATCAGCAGAGTTCAAATAAAACATGTAACAGAAGATCATACAAATGCTTTTTGATGTACTTGGACCGTAGAATTTTTCTGAAGGGCTGTTGCCCAGAAGCTTTCACCCCAAGTTCACCACAAGGCTCTACTCATCCCAAGTACCTTTTTCAAAAGTCTGATAGCATCTGTTGAGCAGGCTGCTGAATGAAGTATTTAGATAGCTACCTATCCACAAGTTGTATCATTTTCTCTCCTTTTATTTTTTGCTTTTGAAAAATGACATAAATTTTATGCAACCTTTTTCTCTGATTTATTGCACTTAAAGCTTAAGAAATTTTACTTAATTGGCACAGAGTAGGATTGGGTTTTTTTTTTTTCAACTGATAGAACATCACCCAAAGGTGAACCATGAGAAGGTGGCAAGTGGAGAGGAGAACCAGAAGACCTATAAGGATGTTACTGGAACCGGCTGGTAGTTAGAGTATTGTATCTGAGCAAAGATGAGCATAGATACCATGTACCCAGTTTCCCTTCACAACACTGTCTCAGTGTTAAGTACGATGGTCAAGGAAAGAAAGGCAATCACTGTTAGTGTACCCCTTGTGCTGGGAACTCGGTAGTCTGATGTTGAGGTTTAATCTCATTGTTGAAACATATTCTTTTTTCTTCTTATAACTTTATAGGGTAGATAAAATGAAAAATATTGACATTTGCTAGAGAACACTGGAAAATGTTTTCTTTTTTCTTTCCAAATGAGCTATGGAACTTATACTATTCCTTCATATTTTTTCTGTGACACTGAAATTGAATCAAGTATCAGACTGTTCCATAGTAAAAAGAGTACCTTGGTGGTTCGGACTGAAGTCATAAACTGATACCACTGAAAGTATGGTGTATAGTGAAGTTATGATTATGATGCATACATAAGATCTCATTCTACAAAAGACAAGGAGGGCTGCAGTTTAAATAAATAATGTAACAAATATGCTTCAAATGTAATATTAATGAATTTATGGAAAAGAGAGAGTGTGCTTTCATTTCAGAAGTTGTGTGTCTAGGTATAAAATATACACAGGAAGACAGACCATGATCTCTCGTTTTCTTTTTTTATTATTAGTAAATCATTTCTGTTTAAAACTTGAAGTTTTAAAACAGTTCTCTCTAATATGCTTGGTAACTTTACTTCCTCCACCAGGAATAATTTGGGATCCTCTTTCAAATTTTAAGTAGTCTGAGTTTCAGAAATGTATAACTTTTAACTAGTAAGAATTCTGATTATTACTGTAATTTACTGTTTTAGACAAAACTTAATTCTACATGGATGTTATATGGATAAATGTGTGTTTCAGGACAAAAAAAAAGCATGTCTAGAAAATGTTGGTTTTCCACTACAGCTTTAGTCTATGTTTCAAAATAATCATGATCAACCTTAGACGGCTAAAAACTTAGATAGCCTTTATTTTAGTGGGAAAGAACATTTCCTTTCATAGGAAATCCATGTTGGTTTGGTGAAATTCGCATTTCTAAAGGACGTATTCATCAAAATTTCTCAAAGACTGTTTCTACTTTTGCCCTTATTAGTTAGCTTTTTTCAAATCTTTGTAACTTGGATTTGTTAATAAAGGAAATGTATAATGGATAATAGCAGTGTGATGTCAGAGATTTGGGTTTTTTCTGAACTTTTTCACCACTCCGCTGCATTTACTTTTTCAGTGAACACCACGAAGTCAGTCACCAGCCTCAGCTGCCAATTCTAAGAAAAACATTGGTTTCCTTTTTTTTAAGTTTATAGCTTGTCTGTCATGTGAACATTGGATTTTGTTATGCTATCTCTTTGTTTGGCTGGATTTTTTTAAAGTTGTTTTCTCATTGCATTCTTATTCAGGCAGAGTGGAAGGTAGCTTGCACAGCCGTTAGCTTCAGCAATCCTATAATTGCTTGTTGGTTGTGGTTTTGGTAGCTGTGATAGTTTACAGATAGCTAGAAAAAGTGCTGGCCAAGCATTGCCATCAGTATCTTTGTGCTTAATGGAAAGAATATTATTGGTGCTTCAGTGTTCTTAGCTATAAAAACCTAGTGTTGAATGTGAAGAACTTAATATCTCTTCTTTATTTGGAAACAGGTGGGGGTTTTGTTCTGTTTATGGGGTTTTTTGAGGGGTGACAGGGAGAAGTGTGCTGAGGAAATTTATACTACCAGTTGGAAAAGCAAACTTTTCCTTTCAAAGTGAACTATGGATCAAAAGTTTGGTCCAAATAGAGAGCAATGCATTCTAACCTGTAATGTCAGTCTGTCCAGCATCAGGACAGGCAAATCATTCAGCCTTGGCTGTAATGCCAGAGATCAGTTAGCAGACAGGAACATTTTATTATTCCATGTACTGAAAAATAATTTGACTAATGTGTATAGTTGGAAAGATTTTGTTTCTTTTGTAGGTGGTTTGTTTTTATTATTGCCTTTATTAGCACTGGTTTTGTGATTTTTAAAAATCAATCAGTATGAATAGGACAGTATTTTTTTGCCACATTCACCTACCAGATCTGATAAAATTATTTGAGCTATAATTCTTCAAACTAGAAAGGACTTGCCCATCAGGAATCTCATTAAGAGTATCATTTTCTCAGGTATCACGAGGCCTTCCAGTATTCGCATACTTATGAGAATGGTGCCTTTGGGACCTTCAGCTTGCAGGATCTTTTGTGAGGAACTGCAGGGTTGCACCGATGCCATAATACAGCTGAATTTTTGGTGTCTGGTGGTAAAATTTCTTTTTGTTACTGAGCTTGTGAGTACCGTACAGTAGTCCTGGTTCACGTGAGAACCATACTCATGAACCACCCAGGCCATGTTACTTGGCAGTATCCCAGTGCACAGCAATATACGGACCATGTTCAGGAAGGAACATTATTTAGAAGTAGTTGCTCTGCTGTGCTTGTTCTGTGCAAATTTATTCCCTAAAACCTGTATTCTTAACCTCTTGTATATTTCTGTGTTTTTATTTTATTTTTTGACTTGAAAGAGTTATGTTAGGTTATGAACATCCCTATATAATCCTTAACCCTGAAATTTTGTCACTGCACAGGGAATCTTTCACAGCCCAAATTGCAAAGTCCCAGAAGCTTATGGTACCATCGGTGCATGTAGAAGACTTCTAGGAAATGAATTATAAATACAAGTTTTTCCCCAGTTTTCAGTGTCAGTATACATCCAGTGGCAAGTTCTACTTCTTATCCTTGTCTAGTTTTTGCATGGAGGCGTCTAGAATGAGTTCATCTGGAAAGCTGGAAAGATAGATGAGGAAAGGATGGGTTCTTCATCAGCTGCACATCCCCAGCTCCACAGCTGGAGTCATGCTTTGGTACCAGAATTGCTCTTTCTGTAGGAAGAGGTGAACAGCAGTGGTGGGGGAGACAGACTCACAGAGCTTTTTGCATTTCTTCTTGTTTCTGTTTGCACCATGAAGCAAGAGGGGCAGGGTTTGATCCTTGACTCCAGTGTCAGGAAGCAGAAGAGTGGATTGCCACGCTGCTTAGGGTTTGCTCCTTCCCTTCCCCACCCTGTGAAACACACCAGTCCTAGCACATAATTTCTGTAGATTATTTTCAGTTACGATATCTCAAACACTACAAGGACTGAATTTTGGCATACAGAGTAGAACTTTTACAGCATGAAATGGAAGTGTGATGCACACAATGGTAGACGGAGCCAAAAGTAATATAGCTTCATCAATAGAGCTTTTGAGAGTCACCCCTGGAATAATTTGTCCCCTCAGCTGTGGGCAGGCGTTCTTTAATGACAGATAATTGGAGCAGCCCTGAAAATAACGAGGGAGAAGTTACCAACAGTTAAACAAAGTGGAGGATCAAGAGTCAATGTTCAAAGTTGCTTCCTCTAATTTAGCAGTGTAGGTTATGTTAACATCGTGACAATCCACTCTGTTTGTTCCTGTTTGCTTTGCCATCTGTGTCTTAAAGATCTTGTTGTTTGTTTATAAAATACATATTTAAACAGAGAGGAAAATAAAAAGCATGCAACAAAATACACCAAAATTTGTAACTGTTGTAAGTTAATACTGGTAGTGGCAGTGTTTGGGGTTTCTTCCGTTACTTTGTGTTAGGGGCCCATTGCTGTTTGACTTATCTCTCTCCAGTCCTATTAACATCTTGCTTCAACAAATCCAAGGTTTCTATGAATTTCAGTGGGAATGTGCTTTTAACATACAGCCTAAATGGCAATGACACGACCATGTCGCTGACCAGGATGTTAGTTGTCCTGGGTTTATTACCTTTTCACAGAATATAAAGTATGTTTTGAAAGTACATTCGTTTGAAGGCCCTGTATTAAACCTTTTTCTTTCTGTTACCCCTTAGGGTATCACCACTTCAAAAATCTGAAGTTGTAGAAATGGTTAAAAAACAAGTTAAGGTAGTAACTCTAGCGATTGGCGATGGAGCAAATGATGTTAGTATGATACAAACAGCACATGTTGGTGTTGGGATTAGTGGGAATGAAGGTCTACAGGCTGCTAATTCTTCAGACTACTCAATTGCTCAAGTAAGTCGTTGCACTGTAAAATACTACAATAAAGTAGTTTAATATCAGATTAATATAGATGTGTGCATGTTCTGATTGTATGTTTGTTCATTTTTCATTTTTTTGCAGTTCAAGTATTTGAAGAACTTGTTGTTGGTTCATGGAGCCTGGAATTACAACAGAGTAGCTAAATGCATCTTGTATTGTTTCTACAAGAATATAGTCCTTTATATTATCGAGGTAATTTTACAGTACAGTGAAAGTTACTTCTTAAAATTAAAAACTTTATTATTTTGAGCTTTTGATTATTATATATGCTTTTAAAGAAGCATTTAAGCTGTCAGTAAACACTAGTACTGAATTGTGCTTTTTAATAAACTGATTAATATTGGAGTGTGGGTTTTTTTTTTTTACTTTAAAAGACCCAATTGTCTTAAAAATAAATACTGAATATTAGCACTGAATGTTTGTGTTGCATAATACTGCTAGTTTAGTAAAATTCTGTGTCTGTAACATCATTACAGTATTTAAGGAATACAGTTAGAAGTAGCCTTAAATTGACCAAGAGATGTATATGGGTAAGCTCTTTGAGCTGGTGTCAGTAACTGTCCGGTTCACAATCTGAATCTCTTTTTCAAGTCATTGTTGAACTGCAGCGCTATTGCTGTTCAGAACAGTACTTAAGGTTTTTACATATATGTTTAGTTACACTACTGCATAACCTTTCACTCATTGATGGGGTAACCATGCCTCCTTAGGCTCTAGTTCACAAACAGGGATACTTTCCTGAAAGTAGCTGACCTAGTTTTCTCACCTGGGATTTTAAAGACACTGGAGTCTTGTGAAAAATGCAATAGTATGAGAGGACTGTGTTGTGATAAATGTACGTTTATTGGTAGGTATGGTTAAGACAGCATGTGTAGCTATATTTTCCGTGAGCACGTGGCAACCTTAAAATTTTGAATGTATTTTTAAATGGATTTTTAATTTTTTTTCTTCCCCTCCTTCCCCCTACTTACTGTTTCTCTCTTTCTTTCAACAGCTGCTTGCTATCTTATAACCAAAAATGTATCTAGTAATTATGTTCATAATTGATTCAAATTTCATATTCACAATGATACTTTGGGTTAAAAATGTGCAGAAAAAATTTAATTTGTTGTAAAGCTTGATCACAAAATAAGTTTTATAGGTCAGTCTTCTGTATTTTTATATTAATGAGGTTAGCAGTTTTTTCTTAAAACATTCTTAGTTTTTTTTAATATATTTTCAAATTAATATCTTAAACTTGCACAGTATGTATCTGGTTTCTACTGAAAGAAAATGCTTTATTTCTGTTAGACCTGGTGTAAACATTAGGTTAATACTTGCGATTTCGATATTTATGTATATGGCCTTACACTGTTGCAATATTTGAAAATACTTGAAACATCTTTCTACGTACAAATGTTGTAGCCAAAAAGTGTGCATTTTTCTTAGCATATTTTTTAGATTTTCTAAATTTTCCCCTTTTGCTCTTGATTATGTTATTAACATAGATGGATTTCAGTCTAAGTAGCAGCAAGTTTGTAGCCTGTTTGCAAAAACATGAAGTAGAAAACCATAGAAAAAGCAAATCCATTAAAGATCCTTTTTTGCTTTAGAAGTGATGGCAGACTTTAGATTCTGCATTTCAAAAGCTGAATATCTGATTAAATGATCAGACTTCCAGAAGTACTGATTAGCAGTAGCTCTTGAAGTATTGGAAAAAACAGTGTTAATGTACACTTTGTGTTTATAGAAAACAAACAGACTTGGGCTTAAAAACATACTACCTTATTTTTTTTTAATTTTCTGCAATTGTCAACTGCAAACACATTGTAAATTCATAGCTTAAATCAGGTATAAATATTGCACCATTTGTATTCTTTGTGGAAAAAAGTTAAATGCAAGGTACAGAGATCATAGTCTAAAAATACAAAAGCCTAGAAGAGGTGGTCTCTGCCTCCTGAGCAGGTGGAAAGGCAGAGAGATCATTTTTATATGGGTTATGTCCCTTTATATATAATGCATACAAGCATTTTATCATATACACCTTCTCTGGAAGACAAGATGACTTCTACTTGAATTCCTGTATACCCACCGTTTGTCAACTCGGAAAACTTTCAAAGATGTTAATAGCTCATGTCAATACTGTGAGTGAATGGGCAGAAATTCATCATTGAATGTCTCTAGAAAGGACAACTGCCAGTCTTGAATCTCTCTTTTCAGTTTTTTGTACGGATCAGGCGTGGGAGCAGAGAGCTCAATGAGTATTTGTAAGCTGCTGCTTAATATGCAGAAATGCTACATCAGGAAAACGTCTGTGAAGCTTTTCTGGCCACGCCTCCTCTGTCTTGGAATTTAGAAAATAATACTATGAAAGGCATTCTTTAAACAAGTTTCCTTTTATTAGCTGACAATAACTAAACATACCTACCTTTACTTAATAGATGCATATTTTTAAATGTCTGTTCAGTACTAATCAAACAAGTAATGTAGTAGATTTCATTTAATTTAAAATACAGCCTTTTTCCTAGGCATTCATGGGGCAATGCAAAATAAGTGCCATTGGTTTCTTGGTTCAGAAAATGGTAAAGGTCTATAGTAATACTCCTGCACAGCGATTAGTGTTTATCAACGTTTAAAATCCTATTCGTAAGAAACTAAAAGTGGACTGTAATAACTTTTTCCACTCTGTGTCGTGATGCAATAGATGTTTAAACATTGGCCTCATCTTTTGTATGGGACTAGTCCCAGTAACTTCAGAGGTTGTATTCTGAAGTATAATTCCAAATTGCATATGAAAACTCTGAATTTCTAAGACACTGCTAATGTGCATTAGTAAGCCTGTACTGAGCCTCACAGTCACATAGGATAAGCCTATGCAGAGTCTCGTACTCATTTTGAGGGGACTGTCATTACCTTATAATGATGGTTGGGACTGAGATTGATCCAGTGATTGAGAACTCCTTTGTGGATTGGTTTGGGGTTTATAATTACTATTGCTTCATATACTTGTTTTGTTAAACTACTCATTTTGTGAAGTTATGCAAAACTCCCTTCAACATGGAAGGAACAAAATTTTCCTCTTCCTACTTTCTGTTCTGCTAGCTAGTAATAACTAGTAATAATGTCAAAGAACTGTGTTATGTTAAATAAAAAAGGTTTACAATTTTTTTAAAAGTATATAATTTTTTTTAAGGTCTGCATAGGTCTTTCAGGTTTCATATAGGGAAAAATTCTAACAAAAGAGTAAAAGAGCAGGACACAAACAAAAGAAACGTGTGGAGTTCACATTTAAAGTTCAGTCACAGATCCTTAAAAATGGCTATTCATAACAATTTCAGTGATAATATGTAAACAATTCAATTATACAAAGTAATTACAGCTGTAACGGCCTCTTTTTTGTTCTGTAAAATTTGGATGATGGGGTTGGTTGGTTTGTTTGTTTTTCCCCAGGCCCTTTTCATCCCAGTGCTGAGTTACACACTTTCTGCTGCTTATGTCCATAACTGAAGGTTACCATTTTGTTCCCGATTACCTTTGCCTGACACATCAGATGAATGCCTGTGGTCATATTGAGACCCATATCATGCATAACCCCAAACACGAGCAGGATTTCTGTGTACCCACGCTGCTTCTGAGCTGTAGAGTTCGGGTGCCGTTGTTCAGTATGCCGTGGCATACTTAATATCTGCAAAATGCACCGAGTTTGGTTTAAAACACAGATAGCAGAAAGTGATTGTGCTCATGCCCACTTTTTTGCACTGTATGGTTTGAAAAAGACATATGGGCATCAGCATTGAGGCCCATCTCATTTTAGATGGAGAATGAACCTAAATCTTTCATTTTCAGTGGAAATTATGTAGCAATTAACTATAAAATGGTCTGAATTTTCACTTCTCCCTCGCTTACATAGCCTAAAATACTTCTCAAGGACACCTGTCTCCTGTCCTTCTCTATAAGGGTGCTGGCTTAGTATAATTTGAGCTGTTAGAGTAGGACCTACCCCCTAGGAGAGATGCAGCTGAATCTGCTCCTAAATTAGTATCATGTACAACATGTCTTAAAAGCTTATTTTTCAGGTACAGCTGCCTTCATTGTCCATCATAATCAGAATGAAACACACTTGTCCATGGATATATTTCCCACTGTGAAGCAAGAAACTGTATTTCTTGTCAGTGTCACTATTAATATTGCAGTAAGCTCCATAGAGGTTTTTTCATGCATGGTTAAGAGTTTCATTTTCTAGGGTCCAAGGTTCAGAAGTTAGAGTAAGTGGGTGACTGACTTTCCTGCCCTCTTACAGTTTGAGCTGAGGGCTGTATTTATCCTTGCTGCTTCCCCCACACCACCACCACCCCTGCTAGATCTGCTAATTATTTTTGACCCATAGGTGTTCTTAATGTGAACATTCAAATACTATCTTGTAAGCAATAGAAAATCCATGTTTCTGCTTAGGTGTTAAACATGCTCTGTCTCTTAAAGTAGTATATCTGGTATTCCACTAAACAGTAGTGTTTCTACTACAGAGACCGTTGTTTTTAGCCACATTAAAAGGTTTCTCTTCGCAGCCATTTTTTTTGATAGATTCAACAAAAACTTTAGGACCCTGGGGTGCTACCAAATTTCATTTCTTCTTGGCTTGCATCTAGAGTTCTAAGAATTGTGACAGTTCCTTACTACACTAAAACTTAACTGCCTGTAACTTGCCTGCTTTCTTTGGAAGAAAATAAAATGTTAAGATTTCAGGAAGTTATAATAGTAACTTAAAGGATTTCTTTGAAAACTACACTTTTACTGTAGAATTGTAGAGTTTTAAGTTAAAATTTTCAAGCTATTTAATTCTGTACAAAATAAAACTGAAAGTGTCAGGGCTTTTAAGGAATAGAATGATGCATAGAATTTCTGAGAGGCTTGGATTTTGACTCCCATTTTTAGTGTTAATAGTTGCTAATTTCAGAGGGTTTTCCATCTCAAAGTATTCACAACCACATTGAAACATTCCACAACATGATAAAAGACTATGAGCTTGTTCATAGATTCTGGTCAGCCTGGGTACATACTGATAAACATTACATATTGATTGTAGCAATTCGTGCTTCCATAATGAAGTCAAATGAGATGTGAACTGTAGCAAAGTCTGCAAAGCAGCATCTAAACATTCATTTGAAAAACATGAGTGTTAAATTAAGTAGAATGTTATTTAGATCATCCTAGCTTCTGTCACCTTACAGCTTATGTTTGTTGTAGGCAATATATTTTCAGTGTAGCTTGTTAATAAAGATTCATCAGACATGCTTCTTCTCCACTTTGACATTGAACTAATATAAATGTGAAGTAAGAAATAGAAGAAAGCAGTCATGCTGCACTGAAATACGTAGGAAAATGTGTCATCGTGCTTTTCAAATTAAATTTGATTTTTTAACCTTTTAGCAAAAAGTGATAAAACTTATGCAGTGAAAGAGATTTCCAACTGCGCCTCTAAAATACTTTGTAGTTGAGTTAGTGCTTGTTAACTAAGTAAATGTAGTTGTGTTCTGCTAAATGTAGCAGTGTTCTGCTAAAGCCTCATCCTCTCAAGAGTTTCATATATGAGGAAGGAATATTGGTACAATTTTCAGTTCCAAGCTACAGCTTAATGTATGAATTCTATTAGTTAGGAAATTTGCTAATGATTAGAAGAAGGTGGCTGCTTCTAATCTGTAGGTGTTTCCTGTGATTTTTTTTTTTCCCCTGATATTTCTCTGAATTTTTATTTCATTAAGAATTAGGTACAATACAAATGAAGTTGAGCTAAATCACTCTTAAATACTTAACAAACATGAAATTCTTTCTGAAAATAGCTACCTCCTTGAAATATTTTCATATTTCGATTGAATTGCTCACATATTTGACTAGATTGCCCGTCCCTTTTTGTGAAGCTGAGGGAAAATAAAAAAAACCCCACAACTCTATCAATCACACCTCGCAGGACACTTGAGTAATATACAGTTCTCCTCTATTTCAGATCTGGTTCGCTTTTGTCAATGGCTTTTCTGGACAAATTCTTTTTGAAAGATGGTGCATAGGTCTCTACAATGTGGTAAGATGATTTGTGTGTTTTTAGCTACTTTCAATCATAATCATGAAAGTTTCTTGAGTATGCAATCTTCAGCAAGTCCTCACCTCTAAAGTTTTGCAATTTTTTTTTTGTTCTGTTTTTTGTTTAATCTGTCTACTAGATGTTTACAGCAATGCCTCCACTAACTCTTGGAATATTTGAGAGATCCTGTCGAAAAGAAAACATGCTGAAATATCCAGAGCTATACAAGACTTCCCAGAATGCACTGGACTTTAATACTAAGGTATATTTTAAAAAATCAAATATAATTAAAGCGGAAATTAAGAGGTATTCAGTATAGTTACCCTTTTTGTTCTATGCTGCTCCTAATTAAAGATGGAAGAGCTTTTTATTACTACTATTTCCAGCTGCCCACTTGTATGTGACGGGCACAAATCATATTTATCTATTCTTAGCAAGTACAGAAACGGACAGCAAGCATTTTATTTTTTTTCAGCCCTGATTTTTTTTCTTTTTTTTTCTTGCTGCTGGTAATAAAGCTGTCTTCTATAGGCAGAAGTGATTAGACCTCTCTGTCGCTGGGCTGTATGTATTTGTACTGTTATATGGAAATGGATTACTGAAGCCTGTGGAGAAGTGTTGCAGAGGACAATAAGAACTGTCATTAGATTTGTAGAGGGAGGGACTTGGTACTATTCTTTGTCAATTTGGAGTTCTGATTTTATGTTTTAATTTTGAGTTTGGGGAAAAAATACTTGGAGACAGTTAAGAATGTGTCAGGGTGGATCAAAAGGAATCTGAGGCTACTTTTGGTGGGAAATGGGTGACATTCATCTTGGAGAAACTAGCACAAGAAGTAGCAAAAGTATGTGGGACTCTAATATATAAAATATGCACAGTTTCTACAGATTTGTCCATAAATAATCTCTTAAAAATCCTAAATGAAACTGTTTCGTGAATCTGCAGTTTCATGAATGCATGATGTTTGTAAGAGTTCTTTCTGATTTTATTTGATTTTTCTAAATATAATTGGGCCATTTCAAGTAATGTCATTGTATGTTGAATTTGGGGACGTTTTCAATCTGTCATTGAATTAACAGTGCCTACATGTTCTAGTCTGTAGTGCTGGTCTGATACAGCATACTCAGCTCTCATTTACAGCCACTTGTGCTGTAAAACTGGAGTACCCCTATCTATACAGAATTATTTGTTTAAACTATCTTTGTTCACTGAAGCATGTGATGTTCTTCTCCCTCTTCCTTACTTCACCCCTTTACCCACAAAAACAAACCTGAAAGTTGTGAGGAAACCAGGGAAAATAGTTTCTTGTGTCACTGTGAATGCTTTGCAAATGTCCAACTTTTCATAGTCCATTAATACAGACACTTCTGTGTTGTGGTAGTTTTAGAAAATAATGTAAGTCATGAGTAACAATTGTTGGATTTTTCTGGTTTTAAGTAAGTCTATAATATTTTTATATTGCACATACTTTTGTTGCCTTCACTGGAAATTCTGTGGCTATTCCCATACAGTACTTGCTATGAGTAAATGTCTACAAACTTCCCAACTACAAAATTCCCACCTATATAAGTTGAATAGTTGGTGTTAAAGATTTGGAAACATTGCTGCCTTGAATATTGATGTAGATGTTTGTTATGGTAAAAGGGATCAAAGGTTATGAGGTCATGACAGAGGTTAAAGGATTAGCATGTGACAATAAGAATTGGTCAGGAAAATGGAAAAGTAGAACTAATTTTTCTTGCACCCACCTGTGCTTTCTGTCAAATAAAAACTTCTGGTAATGACATAGCAAGAAGGAGAGACAAAGGTTAATGAGTAGCACAAGTTCAAATGTGCAAAGTGTTGGAGTGTAAATTGGATCATACAACCTAGTGTAGTTGTGTAATTTGACAAAAGACTTTGAGACATTGTGGAAAATGTTATGAGGCAGGCAACTTAATTTCAACTGTTTAAACACCTTAACGCTCATAATACACATCAGTTAGTTACAATGAAGGCTATGACTGTCAAAAGCCTTGTTAATGAAAAAACATGATTGCTTTCCTAAAGGAAATGGGTTACATATTTTTTATTAAGTCTTTTTATGTCTTTATACAATATATTATGGAAAGCATCAATAGGTTGTTTATCCTTAAATTTGATACAGTTCTTTTCAGAAGTTGTATTTTACAAAACAAAATAAGTTTGAAAGTAAAATTTTAATTGTTTAGCAAATACATTAAAGGAATTTTAATATGAAGCTGTGCACTTCAAAAATGCAGCATGTAAGGAGAAATCTAAGGAAGATGCTTTTATTTGTCCTTTTTTAATTCCTTTGTATGTGGAAATATGTAGGTAGGTATATGAAAAACTCAGGTTTTGTTTGTTCTACTATCCAACATTCTTATTACACAAAATGTAAATTATAAAAGCTAGAGTCCTTTTTAGTTTCCTACTTAGAACGTAGCAATTGTTCCAGGTGTCTGATTTAGTCTCATTTTTCTGATGATATTCCCATATGTATGCATTTTAATTTTCCTTCTGATTTGAAATTAAAAGGAGGAGATAATACACACTTTTTTTCAAAACATAAAAATAAACAAATGACCCATGAAGAGCTAAGAGGCAGAAAGTGCCTGTCAGTTATATTACTTCACAGTGGTGGCCTGAAAGAAACACATTTTGTGAATCTAACACATAGATAAAAAGAAAGGTCAGGGTTCACAGAGCTAGTTTATTGCAAATGGTTCTCATGGATTTTCTGTTTTCCCTTAGGTTTTCTGGGTTCATTGTTTAAATGGCCTCTTCCACTCATTCATTCTGTTTTGGTTTCCACTAAAAGCCCTCCAGCATGGTAAGCATTATGAAAAATAAAAATATAAATGTTGAAAGGTACAGAATATCTAAATACTGTCTTATTTTCTTAGGAAGGCTTTATAAATACTAACAGTTTGGGGTGATTAAATTTCAAGATACCTTTTCTAGAACTAGAGCAGATGCAGTATATTTAAAATGTTTTATTTAAAATCTGTTTAAAAGTAGAAGTAATATTATGTACATGTGCATAAAACTATATAAACAGGGTTTTAGTAGACTGAAACCATATGGAGAAAAAGAGATTGCTATTTCATATGCTATTTTTTTATATAATACACTACCATGGTAAATACCTACAAGGTCCTAAATCACTGCTGTCTCTTGCATTGTCTTGTATGTTTTGTAAGCTTTTATGGCTGATGTGTACACCTTCTGCCCTGTCACTACAGGGGCATACTAACCCATTAGTTTACATCTCATGTGAGTAGGCTCAGGACAGAGGAAACGGACATCTTGGACAGCTCAGTCCTGTCATTCTTCTAGTTCAACTCCTGTACATGCACCTGGGTTGCACAAGGAAACGGGACAGTTGGGAGGAAAACTGTATTAATTAAAGGAATTAATACAATACAAACTTGAAAGCATTGCTTCCAGTTTGTGGGAATGTTTGTGTGTATGGGACCTCTCACAGGGGTGGCATTTTGATTTCCTTCTGCTTTGTTGGAAGAAAAAAACCCAAAGTCTGTACCCCACAGCTTTTCTGTAAAATTAGTAGTCTTCTTGGTTTCCCTGATGTAGCTAGGCAGTCTGACCTGACACAGGGGACAGAAATAATCTCATGGACATTTTGGAACTATTGAGACTAGATAGTGAGATGGTCACAGCTGCTTGTGCCCAAAAAGGTTAAGGGGAAAACTTCTTGCAGAATATTTTATACTCGGTGACTTCTGATGGGTAAAAGGAAATAGGTAGCGGCCTCTTTTCTCTGACAAGCCACTAGATGTGAGTTCAGTGGCAGGAGGGCAGCAGTTTGCATTGGAGAGGTTTAGACAGCCCAGGAGGAAAGAGGTCCCAAAATGTCAATGCATACTCTGAAATTACAAGCTCAAATCCAAACGAAAATCCCTGTTCAAAGCTGTAGCAGGTCCATGTGAGAGACTTATGCATTACACGATGGAGAAATGTTTAATGAGTATTTGTGGTGAAGCAGAGTAGAGTTCATGTGTGAAAAGCAAAGCTGAGATACTTGCACGAGTGCTGTAGCGCAGGTCTCTTCAGCTCACAGCCCCTGGGCTAGAACTGACCTCCTGGCAAATGGCCTCTACAAGTCAGAACAAATTGCCTTCTGTCTTCCTCTTTCATTCCTAGAGAAAAGTCAGGTGAGCAAGGGGAGCAGAATTGGGACCTGGGGACTGTGTACATGGTGGGCAGCATAAACAGTACCTGCCATGGATCTGGCTGGTGCCCAGAGTTTGCACAAAGAGGAAATGAGCACAGGATGGGAGCTGCTGTTAATTAAATCTCTGATGACTGTGTGTGTAAGGAGGAAAGGGAAATAACGCTCCTAGTTTCCTAGGGAGGAGCTGATGAGGGCCTGAGAGATCCACCAGGGAGAGGAACTTCTGAGAACAGGTCTCAGCCACCACCTTCTCTTCGCAAAGAGGTGCAGAAGGATCCTGAGATATGAAAGGAAGAATAGGGGATAACTCAGCTTAGTGCACGAGATTGCCGAGTCCCAGCACTCTGACTGATGGGAACAGACTTAGTTGCCTGCCTATTACGCTGTTTTATCCTCATTATGCTCTTTACTGATAGGTGTAAAGTAGCAGAGTACATGTTTCAGCGGGTATTCATTAGAACATTGAAAATGAAAATCATGAAAATCTCTCAGAGGTCACAGTCTATCCTTCTCCTTGAGCATTTTCTCCTGTTTACTCTTTAGTCTCACTTGTCTACCTCTTTCTTGTCTGTAAGTGGAAAATTTGAAACTGCACATGTTGTAGTAGAGTCTACCAAGAAATATGCAATCAGAGAATAGGTATGGATTTGTAAGAATTTTTTGTCAGAATTTGGTCTGTGGGACCTAACCATTGTACAGTACACAAAACTAGAGTCTTTGCACTCCATGTACTGTCATGTGGATATGAAAAGTGACAAGGACATAAATCTTCACGGAAGCTTCTTCCAATGCAACTTTGTCAACATAACAGTAAATGGCAGAAGCCAAACTTACATGTACAAGTAAATCCAACAACTACTCCTTCTCTTGTGTAACCTTTAAAATGAGCCATGGTCTCAGCTTTGTTTTCAGGCTTCCAGAGCTTGCAGTCCTTTGTGGTGCGCTGCTCTGTCCAGAGAGAAAGTTAAAGCAGGGAAGTGCCAGGAATGCAACCAGAATCACTAGAGCTGAGGAGGCAACCATTGTGAGCTTCTCATCTCAGAATGGCAGAGGGCTAGGTTAAGGAGGACTTCTTGCAAGCATTTTTATTGTAATTTGTTTGTGTGAACTCTCAGCTGCTATCTCTTCCAGAATATCAATAAATAGCACTTTTTTTTTTCCTGTGATAAACTGGCTTCACAGTCCTGAAAAGCTTTTAGAAAGGAGCACTCTTCATCCACAAATAAAATTAATTTCATTTCAAGCATGTGTAAAGGTGATACCAAGGCTGGAAAAACACTCAACACAAATATGAAAGCATACTCAATTAGCGGTATTTAATATACCGTGTGCTAGCTGAGGATAGTGGAAAAATAAGTGGTTTTAACTGAAGACCGTTTTTATCAGCTTGTCACCTTCCTCTGGCCAGCCCAATCAGAGGAGTTTTAAACTGCGCCCCCTCCCCAAAAAAAAGCCCCAGACACCTTTATTCTTCTCTTTCCCCAAACAGAGCTTTTTAAAAACAGCCTTCCTTATGCTCTCTCAGCATCAGTGGGGTTTATTTTCTTTTTTTTTTTTTTCTGTCTTATGCTTTTATCCTTCCTTACTACATGCACAGTATTTTGATAACTTTATAATGGCAGTGAAAAGCAATATCCCACTGATTAGAACCTCTACAGCAGAGTAAATGTTCTGGTTTAGCTGCAGTATATGACCAATCTCCAGTGCTAAAAGCATTTCTACACTGAACACGTAAGAATTTAGCAAGCTCAATACTTCTAATTGAGAATGAGGAATTCCCTCTAGATAGTTCAGTTGTGTGTTATCCCATGTCTGCCAAGAACTTTCAAAGAACTAGGATCAGAAAAGTCCATGCTCTAGCAATAGTCATCAAATAAGTTCTGTTAAATAGCATAAATGTTAAATAAGCATAAATGCACTGCTTCAGAATTCTGAACTTAAGAACCACAGTAGATGTGATTCTTATGCAAATACATCTCTTTAGCACACCGACTCTTTGCATAAATGCTGTGTGTGTATCCATACGGGCAAAATGGATCCACAGATTTGAGTTGGGTGAATTTTGAAAATATTATGAACAACGAGCTTCTCAAGAATTAAAATTGAGTACATTTTATTTTTACTTAAACTGAATCTCAGAAAAACAGGTAAGAGCAAAGATAAATTTCTATACCAAAAATATTGAGAATCAGTGAAAATCTGACTCTCTAAGCTTTCTGCTTACTTTTATGTAACAATCAATAGTTATTGCATATTTTTCTGAAGGTAAGATACTGTATCTCTGATCTCAAAAGTTACTCTAATTGAATTATTACTGAATACAATATTACTCATATTGGTATGTAATGTTACAAAAAGCTGTTCTTTCTAGCATAATTCCTGAAGTCACTGAAAATTTTAAGGGACTGAAAAATAAGTCATAGATATTCAATATGTTCAAACTGTTCAATACAGTTCAAGGTGAAATCTGCTGTTAGCAGTAGTGCTACCATCTCTTCTGTACCAAAAATAAGATTTTATGTATATAGTGCTATGGTATATATTTAAATGTTTTTATTTTTATCACTATTTCCTTCTCCAGGTACCGTATTCGGCAATGGCAAAACTTCAGATTACCTGCTCCTGGGGAACACTGTATACACCGTAAGTCTTCCTATGGCTGTCTGGTGCTCTGTCAGCTGACTATCTGTGTTGACTCTGTTTTTAACTCTTAGAGATGTGGTTTTATTATTATTTATAATTCTCTGCATAGAAGACAACTCATTGTAGTGCCTTAAGAATAAGAAATGGCACTTGAATTTGACTCTTTGAGAAGCTTTCAAGTGCATTTCGCATTCTAATTCCAGTTTTTAAAACAAAGCAGTTTATTAAAGGTGCAGAAAATGCATCTGTCCTTTACTGGAAACTGTCTAGTTTTTTTTCAAATAATGGGAATTTTAATTCCTTAATTGGCATGCTCATTGATTTAGGGTAAGTTTCTGCACTGGAGAAATCCCAGATTATTGGATATGGAACTGGTTTGTGGACTTGTGAAGATACAGTTCTGTTCTCCTTCTCTTTAATTTATTGTGGGGCCTTGAAAGAGGGATAGAATACAAATTCAAATTCACACCAAAATCTATTCCCTTAGGGAACAAGGAAACTTCATAACTGAAGTAAAAGAAAACTATTCTAGAATACATTGTAGTCCTTTGAGAATGTAGCTACTGTCAACATATCCTACATATGAGGGAACATTTTGAATAGTGTTTTCTGGTCAGCTAACCAGAAAGGTTAAAGAGCATAAACAACCAAGTAACCACAGCCCGTTCTGTGTATTTCCTACTGATGCAGCAGTTAAAATAAATGTAGAGCAAATAAACTTTGAAGAGAATGTGTGAACAAACAATTTTTCAATGTGCCTGAAAGAACCAGTTTAAAGTCCATGTATGGACTGGAAGAAGAAACATTTTATTTCATGAATTGCATGTACATGATTTGCATAACTTCACCTATCCTAGCACCTAAGCCAAGTTTTCTGGTAGCATCTCATTTTCTTTGATTACTCTAGAAGTATCCTTTGTACTGGCCATCATTTTGTAGAGTGAGTTAGCACTGTACACTTTTTAAACCCAATTATTCAACATACTGCTGCAATCACAGCTGAAGTTCTTTACTGAAGTGATCTCAGAACTTCATCCTACCTAGTCATTCTGCTCTGCACTTCCTTCCAAAAGCCAAGCTTGGCACCAGGAGAAAACAAGTTACATATGCTGTACTGAGAGTTTACTAAATTACACTAGGTCCTGTGGAACAGAGTGTTCAAAAAGTGCTGTCGTTTAGGTTGTCACTTACAAGTTGATGGATAAGTCTTGAAATCATACAGTACTGCAGAGCATCTGAGTATCACCTGTGACATCAGCTGACTCACAAACATCAAAGTCTGCCTTTTCAGATTTGCAGCAACGTTTTCCACCATCTTCAGAAATTAGTTAATTTCTGATACTTTCAGTATAGTAACCTGGAGCTACTCATTACTGTTTGTCAAGCTGTATCCCTAAATGATAAAAAAGAGGTCACTACAATTGTTCTGCCACCTTCTACAACTGGTTTTCAAATAGGAGAGCTGAAACTTCACCAAATTGACCATCTTGAGAGGCTAATTGCTTGCTCCTAACCTGCAGAATGGCCAAGAATTTCCCAAGAAAACATTATTTTGCCATTATAAGACCAGACAACCTGCTTTTTCATTTGTTTTCCAGATTCTCCACTTACCTTTGCTTCAGATTGAAAATCTGGGGAGGGATGGGGGTTGCAGTTTATGTATTCTTGCTCTTGCACAAGAATTGAAGGAGGTCTGGAGCATGCAGGAAGATCTGGGAGACTTTCAGAATTAGGGAGTGAGAGGTAGAGATGCATGTGAAGTGATGTGCACTGACAGTTGTCAGTCATTTTCTTGAAATATCGAAATCATGAGGCTAAGCTACTTCTCATTCTTCCCACTGCTTTTAATCTGTTTTTTAGGAAGTCTACATTCATCACGTGTGCAAAAACCAGTAGCAAAAGGATTCAGAAATTAATACAGTTTCTTTGGATCCACAAAGAAAGTTGGGAATGTGCACTGATTCATGTCATGTCCTGGTATTATTTCTTAAAAAATAAATTTCAAATAGGAGTAGAATGCCATGAAAATATTTGTACAACCATTCTTGACAGGTCTTTATAAAGCACTGAGCTCTCTTAAACAGAATACCAGTTTGATTTCTTATTTCCTGGATAGGATTTAGTGAGCTATTGTTAGTTTGGATCAAGAGGAGGAGGGAGCCGTAAAACCCAAATTCTTCAGTAAGCCACTACTACATATAGTAGTTGGTAACTTTGTTAGGGGAATTGGTTAAGATACAAGGAGGGTATGCGTTCACATAGTCTGTCTCCCTTTATAGCGACCTGCAGTGGAGTTTTTGTGTATACATTTTGTCTATGCAATGACAATTCTTGATCTGATCCTAAAGAAGGACGTTTTCTTATGACTGTCTCAAAAGTAGCAAGGGTACCAGATGAGAAGTATTTTTTTTATGCCATAATTAATTTTTTCACTAATCCAAATATAGCACCAGAACTGGATAGACTAAGTAAATTATAACACTCATCGTGGTCTTTAATTTTCTTCTAATTAGATTTTACACATGATTTATATAATGGAATTGTGGTGCTGTGATTTTTTTTGTCCTTAACAATGCAGCAGTAGTTGAAATAGGAGATTCCAGTTAATTCTGGAATAAGCATAAACTTATAGCTAGCGTGAAAGCTTTCTGGCAGGACTTGTGTCCTTCTGTGCACCAGATATAGTGAAAGACTTGTCAAATATATTTAACCTGTTATTTTCAGCTTCTGATCGAAGTAAATTTCTTCTGAGTTTCTGAGGCTCCTTGAAGTTCAGCCACAGACAAATTCACTCACATCATTGCTGCCAACCTGGCCAATAAACTAGAGGTTAAGCTATAGCTGTATAGCTGTTACAGTTGGAGCTTGGTATTTGTGACTCAGTTTTTCAGCCTCATGTTCTTCAGATTGCACATAAAGCAGAGCATGTGATACATGTTCACACGAGTTACAAAATGTGATGCCTATTTCTTTGCTAAACAGAAATCTTGTTTGTGTGAATTTCAAAGGAAGGAGATAAACAGTTTTCCTCAACAACTAGTCCTTGCTGTGGGATTATAAACTTTCTACCACTACTCACCTTTAAATTAAAATAAAGTATACCCTACAGTACAATAACATGATATTTTCAGAGACTGCTCGATAAAAAGAGAAAAGATAAGAAAAGAGTAAAGATGAGAGGGAAGAATGAAAATGACATAGCAGACTTATTCAACATGTTATTTTGTATGCAGAACATAGGTCTTAGGCTGCCAACATTTAACTCTGGCTTTTCAGGGTTTGGTGAAGGTGATTCATTTATTAATGAAGTAAACAAAACTTTCTTTTTTTTAATTTAGACTAGTGTAAGCCTGATCAATTGCAAGTTTTCAGCCCAGCATCTAGGTCTTCTAAATCTGTCTTCATGTAGAAAGTAGTAGTCATCTTCTCCATAACTAGGGGGTGTGCCATCTCTATTGAAGTGGGCTACACTTTTCACAAACCTTTCTGTGTAACCAAAATACCATTGACGAAGAAGCTAACAGCTCAGTAAGAGCCAGACTTGCCGAGTTCTAGGAGGCAAGGGAAATGTTTAAGATTTCTGATACAAAAGAATAGTTTTCCAAATCAAATGAATGGAGATTATTAATGATAGTTAATAATTCTTAGTGTTCTATTACTAGCTCATTACTGGGGTGTATCTTTAAATCTTCTAGTAGCATTTTACTGTGATCATTTCAAGGGGCACTTAAACTACAGATCTAAGCACATACATGTACAAAAAAAAAGAGAGGAAAAATACAGCTAGCTGTGGTCTTAAAGAATTTCACTTTGGGGTTGCTCAGAGTCCTGTATTTCTATGGGAGCAGATTCTATTAAAGCAGAAGGGCTCTTCCATAGCTTCTGCAGGTCCATGGAAATGATTGCCTTCTGCTTTATGAACTTTGGTTTGGATCCTGTTACACAGCTAGGTGCATTGACACACGCAGTACTTTGTTGAGTATTATTAAGGAAATCGCATTTACATATACAAATCACATTACATAGATTGATTATCCCTTCCATTATTTCATCTGTGCAAGTAAATATGAAGTATGAAAATCATTAAACATCATCTTCTGTTCTCCTGGAAGTTTAACAAAACTAATAAATTCTGTATGTTAAGTAAGATTCCCATATTAAATAAGATATCTCTCTCTCTCTCTCTCTCTCTCTAGTTTGTGGTTCTAACAGTGTGTTTGAAGGCTGGATTAGAGACCTCTTATTGGACTTTGGTAAGCAAATATCTTTACCATATTCTCAAATGTTCTATAAAATATGATGGATGAATAATTGTATTATTTTCATATTTATTATATTATGCCCTTATAGTTTGTCAGCCCTGCCCACAGTATCAAACTAAATTGTGGTTACTCTGTGGAAAGACAGAAGATCCACAGACAAAAAATCATGCTTAATATTGTAAAGGAGGGCATTGGGATAAGGCTTAAAGTAATCCTTAAGCTAGAAAAATCAAATTACTCTGAACTGATTGTAATTGAGCTTAAATTGATTTAAAATGCAGTAATATTGCTGCTGAAAGTATCATCATGCAAATACTAAGTAGCAAAGATTTTTTTTTTTTTTTATGTCATAATACATCTGTGATGATTGTTCTGTTTTCTTTTTTTGTTTTAACAGTTCAGCCATATAGCTATCTGGGGCAGCATAGCACTTTGGGTAGTGTTTTTTGGAATCTACTCTTCTTTGTGGCCAGTCATTCCTATGGCACCTGATATGTCAGGAGAGGTAAAAGTGTATTTTAACTAATATCCAAATGCGTGCAAAGAATATTGTTTCAGTCTTTAGTACAGGCCTAATCTTTATTGGATCCTTCTGCTAACTAGAGGTGCATAAGAGGGCTGCTTCTCATACCTTCAATGTGGTAGCCATGTTTAGAAATGGAAAACAGAATTATTTTTCACTCTTGTGAAAATGGAACTCAACTAACAAGCTGTGATTATATGTTCTAGTGAGCAAAAAAGGCAGCTAAGCTGCTTTGCAGTTCTTCAGTAAATTTTAATTTTCTAAAGAGAAGTCTTGCCAAATTCAGAACTCAAAATACAGTGCATGTTTGGCTAGAGGGCTTTTTTATGATGAGGTAGGACAAGTAGTGCATTGGTTAAGGCCATGTTTTCATCTTCAATTCTACAAATTTGCAAAGTATTTGAAACTAAAATGCCTCAAAAAAATTTGAGGTGCCATAACATTGCATGAGCAGCTGCTTGTGATGCACACATTTCCTTTTCTATTAATGTACTGCCCGGAATGCATTATTGTACTGTGTCTTTAACCTTTTGACAGTAATTACTGGTTTCTCTTTCATTTATTATCTCATTTGTGTAAACCTGCTCTGAATATTGCAAATTGGACTGAATCCACAAAAGATGCTTAATTGCTTCCTGTACTGATCTAATTGGGTCTTCAGTCCCAAATTGTCAAAACCATTGAGTTCCAGAAACATCTGAAGTTTAGTATTAATTTCCCAGACACTAATGCCTACTTCTGGGCATGGCCAGTACCTCCTGAGCTGAGAAGTTTGGTGTGCGTTCTCAGTGGGAATCAGAAACTGAGAATACCTGCTTGTTTCAGAAAGATTTTATTCTAATGGTTCTCAAAGCATATCAACCAAATCAAGGCTTGCACCAGTTCCTTTAACTCCACCTCTGTGATATAATTCAGCAATTTAAAAGTTCACGCAGGATGTGGGAAATGTAGGTGCATATCTCTCCCTCACTTTGAGGTAATTCAGACCCACGAATCTCATCTCCTACGTAAGCAGTTATGGTAAAAATGGTATATAGACATTTATATAACTACTACATTTTAATGGAAGGCACGAGGAATTAACTTAAGTACTTGGACACCTAAGAAAAAAATGAATTGGAAACTATACAGTTTCTTGCTGGTTTTCCTCTCTATTATAACCTCTTACACATGTATATATGTAGATTTTGTTGCCTCCACCACTCAAAATTAATTATGTACATTATTCTAAATTAAAGTAATTGAAGCTGTCATACTTCAGCATTTTTCTTCATATACATTGTATTTTATAGAAGAAACATAATATTTTTGAAATTTGTTCATTTTAGAGATTTTGTAAAAACTTTATACATTGTTCTTCAAGACAGAAGAACTTTTTTAGTAATAAGCACAGTGGGAGCAGAAGGTGTGTTACACTTGGTATGACATAAAGGCGGCTATTTCACTGTTGAAATACCTGCATATTTTACTTAGTACATGTTCAGTCTGAGCAAAAGGTGTTTTTGAAGGGAATGTAATTCCTACAAACTTGGAAAAACAGTTGTTCTTAAAGAAATGTAGCTGTCAACAAAAATAAATACTCTTGGGGTTTGAATTCAACATGACACCAAAGTAGTCTGACTTACAAAGCCAAATTCATTTACTTGTTGTGATAAAACTGTATCTGTACTTGAAATGGATAGTTTTATTTTGTTAGTGAGTTTGCTTGTGCCTGCATGTATATATAGTAGCTTTAGATGTGTGTATGTGGTTGTTTTGGGGGCTGTTGTTGGGTGAGGTTGGTTTTGCTTTTGTTTGCTTTCTAAGAATATAGTTAGAAGTCCGTAACATCAGAATAAAGTCCCCCAAAACATCTCATAGACCATAAGAGCTTATTTTAAAAGCTCTGGTCTAGCTTTTTTAGCTGTACTCCGTGTTGTTCTGTAGCTCATCCTGTTGACGAATACTGCAGCTTGGGTTGAAAGCAGGATTTTTGTACGCTCTCCCAGAAGCCCCCTCACAGACCAGGCAGTCTCTTGTAGGGCAGAATTCACTGGGTTTCTCTGATTCAAACTAAAAGATTCACAAATTTAACTGTGGAAAAGATTGTGGTGTGATAGAAACAAATCCACATGGACATCTCTGCTTGCCTGTGCAAATACTGCGTGTCTGACTTCTTCAAATGTGCGAGTCAGACTTGAAGGCTTCATCCAGGTACATTTGGCAGAAACTAAATGAACAAGTCAAAAGCTGACCTCTACTTCTGTAGCTTTTTATCTGTTTTGCCTTGGCCTGATCTGATAAATTATGCTGAAAGGGACTTTTGGGAGCAGGGGGAGTCCAAATGTGTTCATTAAAAATGCCCCTTTTTTTATAAACTGTAGATTTATAAGGAGATTTTACCAACTATAATCCTTCTAAAGTTTACATGTATTCTCTTTCAGCTCCTTAGAGCTGGTAACAGGAGTTCTACCTTAGTAGGTTTACAGTCTTACAAGTCAGTATTCTTGATACAATATTCATCCAACCATTCAGTCCCAACTAGACAACGATATCTGTCTTCTACCAAGATCTTTTTCATGGCTTCTTTTAGACAGAAAAGAACCTACTGAAACACTCTCATAAGGATTCAGTCTAACTTCTTCATATTAATGTCATGAAAATAATAAGATTCTTGCTGCTTATTGCTGGTTCTATTCCAAGAAAATAAAATATTAATGCTCTTGAAGAGGAGAGAAAAAGCACGTGGAGCTAATGGAAAACTCATTCATTGGATGCCGAGGAAAGGTTTCATCTAAATATTTTGAAACTCAGATTTTTAATCTATGCCTTGAAAATACCTATACAGCTCTGATAAATGTGTTTAAATGGAGAACACTACAAGATAATGCCTCAAGAAAAAAGAGAGTTGTAATAGAAGAAAAGAGTCTGTTCATGCTGCTCTTATGGTGGAGCACCGAAGCTAACAGCCCAAAGTTAAATCATAAGAATCATTGGTTTGTGTTCATCTTTTAGTATCAAAGCATCAGCCATTAACTTGCTGAACAAAGAAACAAGTATGTCATGTATTTTTGCAAGTGTTCCCTACTTTTTACACTAATTTTGTTTCCATCATTTTGTGTATTGTTCCAATTGTAGAGAAGATAATTAAAGTTGGCTTTTACATCTGTGTTGCTGTATGTTAGTAATACAGACGGAAAGTGTAAAATGCTATGCTCTGAAAGAAAGTGTCATGAAATGAAAAACCATGACTTTCTGACAGAGTGCCAGCAGTTTTGTTCATTGTCTAGGCCACTGCCCCCCCTTCTTTGACATGTTCCTAGTATTGTAATCAAGCGTATTTTTCTTCCTCTCTCTTTTGCTCTGGGTTTTCCAAAAAAAGCCAAACAAGGACCTCTTTGATCTAAAATGCCCTGTTGATGTAGAATGCTGAGGCAGTTCTGGCATCAAGACCTTTGTTTTCTGGTCTTTCAAGGTTGCTACTCCCACACTGGACCAACTCATCCCAACTGTACAGTACTGTTCCTCATGGTGTGGGAACTAGATGGCTCTCCATGTTACAGTACTCCTAAGTCCTATAAATAGTGGTGTAACTAGCTTCTCAAATGGGTAGTGCACCAGAAGAGGTGGCTTGTGGCTCACGTAAGCAGAGGTATCCTGGCACAAGTGATCTGATATGGATGAGTGGTAGTTATACAGATAATATGTTAGAGGTCGGTAACAGGCATCTGGGTGATAGTAGCTGAAATATGTTTCTTTAGTAAAATTCTGACAAAACCTTAGAATCAACATTCAAACGGGGAACCAGTTAGATTTTGTCAGCATTAAAACAGTTTCTATTCCAGTTTAAAAAAAAAAAAAAAAAGTCCCTAGTGATGTTGTTCAGATGAAAACTGTTAGTTCACCATTGGCTTTTGTAGACACAGCCTAGAAGAAAAAAAGGATGAAAAATGTGAGAAATAACAGGATTTATGATGCAGAAGAAAATGGAAAAATAGACTGTAAAATTAAAGAAGGACATGTGATAAAAAAGGTTGATAACTAGTTAATTATATAGTATCCATGGCTAGTTCAGGTACTATAGCAGATCAACTTTATGTTATGAGTCTTTTAGTAGTCTTAAATAAGACATGTATTTTATCACTAGGTAAGCTGAAATCATTTACCTTCATATTATTTTTGTTTGTGCTTTAGACTCATTACTTTAAAAGTTTCTTTTCTTGAGTTTATTGTAAGAATTAGGACTATATTCTTCTAGTCTTAGATGCAGATCCTAAAATACTGGGAATTGAAGTTTTATCTGCTTATAGCAAAGTGTTAAAATACCTTTTCTACAAGGACAATTTTGGTACTAGAGGCAAAACAGGATTTCTGTTGGAGGTGACTTGATGCACAGCATATGAGAGAGAAATCTGGAAAGCATTTCAAAAGCTTTCTGTGATTTTTATAAGAACTTTGCAGTCTCAACATAGTCTTTATTACAGTACAGTGTTTTTCTGCAGTAATGTTTATTCATGCATTTGTTGTCTGTCGGTACTGTCTAGTGTGGAAGCATCTGAACAACCAGCTTTACAGGTTATTTTCTTAATATTTTACCCATAAAGACTGTGCTTTTAAATATAGATGCACAAGAAAGAAAAAAAATACTTCTTTGTAGGTATTTTGTGGTTAGATTTAACACTTACAGAGAATGGGTCAGACAACAGGACAGCTGTTTTAACCCATTACATGAAACAAGCTCCATTTAATTTCAAAAAAGGTGCCAGTATAGGCTAGAAGAATGTTTTCATTGCTGAGTAAATCAGCTGCATGGATCTCTTTCTCTACTACATTGATATAACTGAAGTTAACACTGTTCCTTTATGTGTCTGTTTCATAGAATCATAGAATCGTTTAGGTTGGAAAAGACCTTTAAGATCATCAGGTCCAACCATTTCACACTAGTACAATTCCTGACTCTTTTGGGTTTGTTACTGCTGTGTGCTCCGAGTTGTTAGGCCTTTTTTTATACACCTACCTGACTGATCAGTTAACTTACAGTGATAACACTTGCTGGAATAAGAAGCATGACGTTGAGATTAAAAGCAAAAGTTCAGTATCTACAGAACTTTTTAATTTTTTGTGGTACTGTAGATAATCACTGTAAAGTTCTCTAGAGCACCGTCTGTTACTGCTCTGTCTGACCCAGGGGATCTATTAAACTACTGATGGAAATTGAAATTAAGGAATAAGCATGTATTTTACCAAATTTTAGCTCATTTGACTGAGGTTTGCAAAATCTTTGTGAAAAACAATAACATTCCTTGTTGGATGATTTAGCTGCACCATGTAGGAAAGATGTATTAGAATATGCTATATTAACACTATGATTTTCTTAAATATTGCTTCCCTCTGTATTATGCCACATAACCTGTTTATATGGAATTGTGCTTGTTAAAATACTACATATACATCCTTTAATCCCCTTACTGATGGGTTTTTTTACACACAAAAAAACCCGTACACACACACACAGAAAAAAAAAAAAAAAAAACCTCCTTAAAAACGTAGCTGTCTAGATACTTCGATCTCTAATGAACAGGTCTTCTCTGGGGAGATGTTTGTCTAAAGTCTGATCTGAAAGGTGGAATTTGTTTTAGTTGTAACAGAGAGCAAAGCTGGTATTCAGGCTGGTATACGATCATAGAATGGTTGAGGTTGGAATGGACCTCTGGAGGTCATCTGGTCCAACCCCCCTGACACCTAGAGCAAGTTGACCAGCACCATGTCCAGCTGGCTTTTGAATATCACCAGGGATGGAGACTCCACAACCACTCTGGACAACCTGTGTCAAGTGTTCAGTCACCCTCACAATAAAAAAGTACTTCCTGATGTTCAGATGGAGCCTGCTGTCTTTCAGTTTCTCAGTTTGTGCTCATTGCCTCTTGTGCTGTCAAAGGGCACCACTGGAAATAGCCTAGCTTCATCATCTTTACACCCTCCCTTCGGGAATTTATCTCCATAGATCCCTCCTGAGCCTTCTCTTCTCTAGGCTAGATAGTCCCAACTATCCCAGTCTTTCCTCTTGTATGTGAGATGCTCCAGGCCCTTCATCATCTTTGTGGCCCTTCATTGGACTCTTTCCAGTATGTCCATATGTCTTGTACTAGGGATCCCAGAACTGGATGCTTCTCTAGGTGTGACCTCATCAGTGCTGAGTAGAGGGGACCTCCCTTCATCTCTGCTGGCAATACTTTGTTTAATGAAGCTGAAGATACTGTTAACTTTGCCACAAGGGCACATTGCTGGCTCGTGTTCAGCCTGTTGCTTAGTAGGACTCCCAAGTCCTTTCCTGCAAAGCTGCTTCCCAGCTGGGTGGTCCCCAGCATATATTGGTGCATGGGGTTGTTCCTCCCTGAATGCAGGACTCTGCACTTCTTGTTCAGCTGCATGAGGTTCCCGTCAGCCCATTTCTCCAGCCTGTTGAGGTATCTCTGGATGGCAGCATGACCCCCTGGTGCATCTGTCACTTCTCCCAGTTTTGTATCATTAGCAAACTTCCTGAGCGCACGTGCTACCCCATCATCCAGATTTTTAATGAAGATGTTAAAGAGGACCGGATTGCAGTATTGACCCCTGGGGTGTGCTCTTAGTTACTGGCCTCCAGCTAGACTTTATGCCACTGATCACCATCCTCTGGACGTGGCCGTTTGGCCAGTTTTCAATCTACCTTGCTGTCTGTTCAGCCAGCCCATGCATCAACGGCTTCTCTATGAGGATCTTACGGCTTATGCCCTGCTGTGTTGTCCCTCCAGCTGTAAAAGATGCTATTAATGGATACTCATCTCTTGCATTTTTAAAAACAGATGAGTGTTATTTTGATAGCTTTTGCAGAATACAGCATAATAAATAAATTTAAGTGGTTGTATATTTAAGAAAACTGCTATGGTACTTTTCCTCAATATTAGCCACTAAAATTTGAAAAGTAATGATTCTCTTTAAGTTCTTCAGCGAAACAAGAGCAGTACAGTGCCATGGTTTTAAAGGGAACCTGTCAGATAACTCTCAGTTGACAAACTCTATTTCTAAAAATTGCCTTGAGCCCTGTTTAGTAAGTAGTTCCAGTTTCCAGCTGGAAAAAGTAAAGTCGCGTTCCTTAGTCTATCCTTACTCACTTTTGTCATCTCATTAGGAGATTTGTACTGGGAAAAATTTCTAGATTCTGTCTGCAGATATCCACAGTTGCCTGCTTCCTGACTGCCTGGTACTCCTCTGTTTCAGTACCTCTTACTATTTGTTGTATACCAGCAAGACTTTGGTTTGTGTTTGCAGAAAATGGAGGGACTCCCTTTTTAATATACCTGGTAAGCAGAGTTCCTGCTTAGTTCTTCATTAACAAGAACTCTGAGATGTTTTTTAAACTCCTAAGTAGCAAAGAAAGGCTAGAGGCATTCCGAGAACTCGCTTGTTGGAACTTCACTGCGCTGGGAGCTAAGTGCAGATCTGTTTTAATGTTGCAACAGTAAGTACTTAGGCAAACCCATGCAGATAACTAAAAACAATTAAGCTGTCTCTATAGGTTGCTCAGAAGAGAAACTGTACCTGGTTTGATGGTGTTAAGGAGGTATTTTAATAGTTCTGTAGTTTATAAGGAGAGGACACATGCCTAGATGATATCTGCAATGGATAAACTGAAAATGGTTTTCACAAGCTTTTCTGCAGCAAGAATTTGACTGTTATTTTAATCTTTCTCTCTTTAGAAGGCTTTTTAATATCTGAGCTAGCTGTTTTGGCAGAACATGGAATATTTTCTTCATAGTGAAGAAAAGGGGCATATTCTCTGTTCACTTTGGCATGTAATTTCCTAACAGTACATCTTCATCAGTGCATTAAAAATATTTTGCAGCCAGGATTTCTAATCTGCCACTAAGCCATGAAAGGGAGCATTTCTCAGCACTTTTTTCTTTTTTTAAAAAATAAGAACTTATATAAAGATCTGTACAATGCACTTACTAAGCAATGTTAATTCACTTTAGAAAGTCCTCATATGGAGCATGAGCTCCACAGACGACAAATTATTTATCTTCCCTGCAGGATTTGTAAGTCCTACAATAAACTAGGCTTCCCAGCTCTCATTTTGGATTACTTCTGAATTCCCCTGGGAGCCACTTTTGTGGCAGATTCCATTTGGTTTCACAAGGCCTAAAGGGGGAAAACTTGGCATAGACCACAAATCTCTCACATTAGGAACAATTTGTAAACCACGAACAGAGGCAGCCAGAGTCCGTCCCCAGAACAGGCTGCTCCTGTTAGTGCCATTGTCTGAAAAGGATTGGTTTGCCATTTCCCAGATGACCTGCCTATGTGTAGAGAGATGTGAAAAGTTAGAGACAAAAATGTTTTCTACAGAGTGAGGGGGGAGCTTTCTTGTACAGAAAGGAAGGAAATACCTCTGTGGGATTTTATTTTTTCCCCTCTTCGTCCAAAAAATACAAAGAGGCCCTCTGTCTTTAATGCGAATGTCGGCTTTAAATCTTTTAGGTTTGGATTAACTCTGTAAAAGAAAAAAAATCTGACAGGCTTTCAAATATGACGCAGAAAAACTTTTTTTTTTTTTCCTCAATTCATGTTGTTCATTTGTAAAGCCAAAGGCTGGATGGACTGAATAGTAGGCGCCAGTTGTTCCTTCATTCATAGTTAGCATTACAATGGTCAGAATTAACATCCTAAGACCTACATTATCACTTTTGCTGTTTCACCAGCAAACATTTAATACAGGGTGGCTAGCGCAAGCACAGCTCTTTGCAGTGTTCTTATAAATTAAAAAATGTTGTTAATGGTAGAAAGTAAGAGTCGTAATTACTTCAAGTTGTATTTTTTTATGCTTTCTCTTGGGTTTTTTTAGGAAAATTCATGTCTCTAATTGCTACTTAATTATAAAAAGTCTTGCAAAATATAGTTGTGATAGACATTTCCTATTAGCTGCTGGTTTAGGAAATGAGTATTTCATCAAGTATGTCAAAAGCCATGTTTTGCTTGTAAAGTGACTGTGCTAATACATTTTCTCCACGTCCTGATACAAAACTTTCTTCTTTTTTTCTCAGTTGAAAATGTGAATTGGTTTATTTTGAACCTGTCACTGTTCAGTGTTTACACCTTTGCTGACAGCTGTTGGCAGAAATAATTACTAGAATCTCAGGGCAATATCTCTATGTCCTTTTAATACAGCTGTGGAAAGTTTGCTAAATTGTCAGTTCAAATAGCTTCTAATGCTTTCCAAAGAATCAATGTCAGTAGGAATTTGGATACGAAAACAAGGTAAATGGAACTTTTTACTTATATGAGGATGAGGGTTTTTTTCTGAAAATAATTCACTTTTGCTTTTACACATGAACATATCAAGTATAATTCTAAAATGTACATGTATACGCATTCAGAAATTAGACTTTAGCTACTGCAAGCTACCTGCAGTTGTCTGCTAATTAATATTAGTAAAAATCCAGGTTGTTTATTTTAGTTACATACTGAGGTTTAAATTTTGAAGGGAGTCTCCAAGTAATGAAGGAAAGGATTTGAAAGGGTATCGTTGTGTGGCAATGTTACTTTCAGTCTCTGTGCAATCTAATTACGTTACAAAGGTATCTTTAATATGGACTGCAAAACAATCTTTCAATAATATGCTTCATTAAGTATTTATCATGCTCCTTGCATCCATAATATTATTGATGTAGATACTTGGGCATGAATTACAAGGGTAGATTAAAGGGGTTTTTTTCCTTTAACGTCCATGCTTTATGACGTTTGTTTTGGCTTTTTAGTCTTTTAGTTTTTAGTATGTTTACAGACCAAGTTAAGTTATGAACAGAAGAAATTCCTATGTATTAATATAAAGTGGTGTATAAAAAAGCAAACACAGCTAAAAGCAATGATCTGGTTTGCAAATATTTCACCATGCATTAGTGTGCTAGACCTTCATTTAACAATATGTTGCATACTTCCATAATTATGTAATTAGTTGTTTTCTTCGTTCTCATTTTTAAGCAGTTTGTTGAACAGGAGTATGTGGCAGTGTGGGAACTGTGGTACAGCAAGTTCTGTTGGAGAAAACTTTGATCCGAGTTATATTGCAAAATGATTGTAACAGTGTTCAATATCCATATCAAGGGTCAGGAGCCATTACATCCTGTTAGGGTTTATTGCAAAGAAGAAATTGCACTCATAACATATTGACAAAGATTGGGTGGGGTGGAGGGGCTGGATTTTAATTAAATCCAATTTTAATGGAAATGTCTACAATCAGCATAGTGGTGTAGAGCAGGGTTGTGGAGGGGTAGATTCCGCGTCTCTCAAAGAGCTAAGCAGCGTGATCTTTCTACCGGCTTCTTAACATGAATTGGTGCTTACTATCTACTGGATTTCTATGGCGACTCAGGGGACTTTAGAAAGGAGTTAAAGTTTTATTTCACATTAGACAGTCTAGAATGGTTCGTTTAAATTTGCTTTTGATACCCTCAACCAAGTAATTGATATTTCTAAGGATTTTTTCCTAGTTCTTGTCTTGACATCATCACATTTTGTGCTTTTTTTTTTTCCCCTTCAGGCAGCTATGATGTTCAGCTCTGGAGTGTTTTGGATGGGACTTCTATGTATTCCTATGACAGCTTTACTTTTTGATGTAGTATACAAAGTGTGAGTACAGAAATGCCGAGGTTTACAGGAGAAAGTACTGCCTTAAATGTGTGTTCTAATTAATAATATAAGAAAAGCAAATGAAGATCAGCTCTGGTGATTATATAAAATTATTTTTCACCTTGTTTGGTTTTGACAAACTTTATTACAAGCATTACTAGTATTTTTAATGTCTCAATAATGGTAGTGTCTTTTTTATAAACATTTGTTCTTTCTAGTGTGCAAGAACAGCTGATAAAATATATTATTTAGGCTTGATTTATAATATTTCCTCTTGTAAAGCTACAAAATAAAATAAAGCCATAAAATGAAATTATTTAAGTCATCTGGGAAAATGGATTTATAAACTGAATGTTTATATAAGTGTTAAAACAATCTGTGCTTTTACTTTCAAGAAGAGTAAATCTGGCAGTATTTTGTATTACTTACAGAGTAAAGAGAGCTACTTTTAAGACACTGGTAGATGAAGTTCAGGAGTTGGAAGCGAAGTCTGAGGATCCTGGGGCAGTTGTGCATGGCAAGAGGTACTGTAAATCATCTGTAGATTGTTGTCTTTAAAAAAAAAAAAAAATTAAGCCTTATACATGTATCAAAGACAAAAGGTTATTTTTCAAAATCCATACAAACAGAAGGCATCTGTAAAGAGGTTTCAGGTCTACCCAGCCTGTGTTTTTTTCGTATGCTTAGATGTAGGTTTTTACCAAAGGCTTTAACTGATGTGTTGCTTTGTAGCTGCCTGTTATGTCTGTAGTTATCATGTATAGAACAAACTTGAGATACAGTTTTAATTCTGTCACTTTTGACTGTGCTAACAATTAATACAAAGGGAGCTTGAACCTGTGTCATTCACTAGTATAGTTATAAATTGGGCCTGAGCACAATAAAAGAATTAAAATAAATTTCTAAAACCTGCTTGGTAGCATAAGGGTAAACAGCAAAATCTGTCTAGGATTTGCCAAAATTGAATAGAACAAGCTGGCTTTGTGTCTTAATGCCAGTCCAGAGCAAACAAATTTGACTAGCATATGTGAGGTAAGAAATAATTTTAACTTTAGACTCCACAAGAATTTCTTTGTTACATCCTCCTTTGTGGTTCAGGCAGGTAATTTGAAAAGGGAGAAGGTAAAACTGAACAAATGGACAATTTCTTCATTTTCATGAGTTTTTTGAAGTCTATAAAAAAGCTGAAATTGTTGATACTTGATTTTCCTGTTCTTTCTTTCTTTTGGACTGCTGTTTTTTTTAATATCTTCATGGCAAAGGGCTTAGCCAAGAAGCCTGTTTTCCTGTCAAGGTATGCATGAAAAGAAACCAGAAAAAACACACAGCCACTTCTTTTATTGTAGGTTCAATTTGCAAGAAGCACCTTTTATTCGTAAAGATACTTTAAGTCCCCTTTCTCCTTCAATCTTACTGTATCTCTCCTCCAGTTCTGTGGTAATCAGCTTACTAGGATTTACCAGATTGAGACCAAATTACATTGGATACCAAGGTGATGACCACTATTTCCAATGGGTGGAATATCCAGCTCATGTGAATGTTTCCTCCTACTTCTCCTTTCTTTTCCCAGAAATTATCTTCACAAGAATGTTTTGTCTCTAGTGGAGTTCGTCTTCCCTGCTACCATAGACAAATACCAGGGGAGGGACTGTGAGGCCTGGAAGCTCATCCCACCACCTGTGGAACACCTAGTCTAGTGTGGAGGGCTATGTAGGAGCACATACCTGCACAGTGTCTCCCATCGGGCTCTGCATGCTGTCTTTGTGGCAGCAACTTCATACTGCAAGTACTGCAGAATCCCCTAGTTGATGACAATTCCTTCATCAAGCATCCTTTTCCTTCATCGCAGCAAGACCCAACTAGTGCTTGCAAGAGTAAGTTCTCTTACCTTTAAAGGTGACCTAAATTGATTGTTATGGATGCCTTGCTCCAGTGGCAGTGCTCATCCAGGCAGCTTCAGGGCAAGATCTTCAAATCCTCCAAATTAACCAAATCATATATCAATGTGCTGAGCTTTGAGCCAGAAGCAATCTCTGCGGTGTGCTCTTTTGCAAAGAGCAGAAGTTGTAAAAGAATGAATTGCAGAAAAGCAAGCAGACATTAGTACTAGACATTGCTAAAAGGGGAACATCTTGTGGACGTAGAAGAAAATGAGGTAATGCACCTTTTTAGTGTTCCATACTTGCCTTCCAAGAACTTCTCTTGTATTCCCAAATTCAGCTACTTTTACTTCAGTTGTCTAGGCAGCATGGTCTTCCTTCATCGTAAGAGCATCTTCCAAATCCCTTTTTATGTATGTAAGAGGAACTTGGTGTTTTCACCACTAGTTTTATCATTATGTCTCTATCCCACAATGAAGTAGTTAGGAGGGCTTTGTGAAGGTTGTTTAGTTAACTGCCAGAAGGTCTTTCTTGGATCTATTCCTTCTCCACAAAGTCATTTTTAGACCCACATTCTTTGAAGCATCCATCTAACATGCAAATCAATGTTAGACATCTTAATATCTCTTAAGGATTTATTCCGTCTGTGATTTTTTTTAAATTATATCTTAATTCCAATAATAGAGCCAAAACTTCACCTTTTATGGAGAAAGTACTCTTTGCTAAAGAAATGGTCTAATGAACTGACCTACTTGCATCTTCAAAAATTTGATTGAACTATTGTAAACATTTTTGAGTCTCATAAGTTGCAGAAGCCTGGATTAACTAGCTACCAGTGTGGAGTACGTAGTTAAATTGGTAAAGAATTTCCTCTGCATCTGTTTTAAATATGTACATGAGACTTCTTTATTCATGAATTGTAGTGCTTTTCAAGCAAGAATAGTTATTTTTGACAAACTTGTGTATTCTTCAGCACGAAATAGTATTTTTTTCTAGTGTGCATATCTCTGGAAGTACCTTTTTATGTTGTAGCAGAAGGGATGTGTGAAATGTCAGAATAACCTAAGAAGATATAAATCACTGTTTGTTTAAGTAGTAACTCGGAAATAGTGAGAAAGATAACTCAGGGACTTTTTCACTCTGTCCACTTCCATCTTAAAAATGCTGCAACACATAAGTTGAGCCTCAGTAAGAGGCTCAGCTTCCACAAATAACAGGTCAGGATTCTACGACTGCCTAGATGCTGTAATCAGACAGTATCTGAATGTTTACTTAGAAGTATATTAGTGTTAATTTTTATGGCTGTTTTTTCATCTCGAATATATTTGTTACGGACTTTTAGAACTGTGTTTATCTGATATTGCATGCATTTAAATACAACTAAGACTGTAAGGCTTTACCTTTTGATGTTTTCCTATCAAACTGTCTTAGGATGGGAATTTTCTATTTAAATTCTGAATTTGTGCTTTCAGCTCTTTTTTTAAAATTAGGATAAAAATTGACATTTATACTGAAATAAATGAAAATAGTGTTCTTCAAAGATCTTTATTGTATTTTAGCATATGCTTAAAAGTAGGATATGCTAATATAGTCTTAAAATCTGTCATCCCTTATATTTTTCCAGTGCTGATTTGAAAAGGTTTTTAAACTGTTATCGTTGAAGGCTCAGGAAGAGCATTCCTATTACATCTTGCTGTTTCAGTGTGCATAAGGATGAGTAATCAGATTTTTTACCCCAAAACTGTCCAGAAATACTTTATTCTGTTCTTCTGTAGGCAACACGTTGAAAGTGGTTTTGTCACATATATTTGACAGTTAAGTAAGAATACATCTTGATTAAGAAGGCGAGAATTTTGCATGGTCACCTCTCCAACAGAAAGTAAACTTTCATGTCAGAATACTGTTGACTTGAGGGTGCCTTGATAGCATAAATAATAGAGCAGCTTCAGAGAATTAACAAATTTGTGCCACAAAAAGTATTTCTATCATTAGAGCCATTGTAATTGAAATGCCGCAAAGCCATTTGTACTTAACATTGAAATGACTAAGGTAGAAGGATACTTTTTGTATGTAAACCAGTGTTCAAAGACAGCTTTTCTGATACCTTGTTTCTAAAGCTTAAGCAGTAACAACAATATTAATACTTACTACAAAAATATTTTTACTAGGTTGAATGTTACATAGGCTGACAATAACATGAATAAGAGCTCAAACCTGTGGACACATCTTTAGAGATATGTACTGCAAATGCTGCTTCATATAATCATTGTTTTTCATTCGGTACACTTGGAAATTATTTTTAGAACAGCTAAGTGTTTGGTCAGGAATATACAGAGTAGTAATTTTTTTTTTTCTGGAAATAAGAATAAATGCCTATAAATGTATACATTTCATGTTCAAAAATAGTTAATGTTTTGCTTCTCCATGTAGGTACACATAATGAGCATAGGAATTTAGTTACTGTGGTTTATCGTTGGTTAATTATGAAGCCATGCTTTCTCGCCTTCACAAGATTTTTAAATATGCTTTTGAATGACAGCGGGGTGATTCATAATATTTCTTCTCTGCAGTATTTCTTCAAGTATAGGAATAGAGCAGAATTTAATACCTGAATAGCTGGAAGCACTTTTCATTTTCCATTTATTTGTATTTTCTGTACCAGCAATCAGATCTGTGCAGTGGAAACTTAATTATACATAAACTAAGAAATGTGCATACTTCATGTTACTGTAAAACTTAAAGCAGTATTTTCAGTGCTTAGCACTTAAGCAATCTGAACATTTCATTCTGGAACAAAAGCAAAAAATAATGATGGTACCAAAAATGCTAGAACAGGCCTGCTATGGTTTTAATAAAATACTTTTTTATTAGAAAATTACACCTGTCAAAACCAAAAATTTCATAGACATTTGCAGATTTCAGCTCACATCAAGAAGGGTTTTGCAAAAAAGATACAGCTGATAACTGTAACTATGTATTCACGTGGTTTTCCACCTCTTTGACCTCCCATCTTACATGGTAATATTTATTTATTCACCCTGTGTATCCTTGTGGTTTAAACCTCAGTCTCTCATTTTTTATTAATCTTGTCACTTTAGCAGTTTGTAGCTCTGAACTAAAAAAAAGGCTCCTACACAGTCTAGAGGAGCAATTAGGACAAAAAAAAAAAAAAGAAAAAAAAATCCCCAAAGACCTCGTTTATGAAAATACGGAGAGTGAAGTGTGTCTCGATATTCCAACCTCTCCGTTCTTGGTTCAGTCAGCAGATGCCAGCTGCTTTCCTGGAATTGGTACCTCATTCCTTTTTTACAAGGAAGTCTCATGCCATCTTTTCATTCAAAACATGGCCACAGAAGCAGTTTGCCCTGCCTGTCCTCTTACCCTGTAGATTCTGCAGTCAGCATTCCTCTATGGGTGTGGGAATAATAGGGTTATTTCCCTCTTCCAGCTTAGAAGAGCCAAGCTCTCACCTCCTGGTATATGCTTTAGCCACCAGACTGGAGGGGAACAGAAAGGGGAGACAGACCATTAGTCTCTCCTGTTTAAGGCAATGATTCTGCTTCATGTATAAGAAGTATATGCTCACTGAAGAACAAATAAGCATTTCTAATTTAATGGTTTGAATGCTAATCTAGTAAGGGAAGCAATCTAGTTCGACTCCTTGCACCACTTAGTCTAGTAGATAGCTTAGGAAGGTTATTGAGCTAGTTGACAATAATACTAAAAAGTAAATTGACTGATCGAAACTCAGTAACACAGGCATGTGAAATCTGTTGCACTTAGTATGTCCTTACACAAGAGACAACTTCGATAGTCTAGCAAAACTATAACAAAATCAAATCACTATATACTCAGAACAAGCATAAGATACTTTTCTTTCTTTAAGTGAACTAACTAGACCAGTTCTCGTGGGGAGGGGCTGGACTTTTCAGCATTGGAAATGTTTAAGTGATAAGTTGGTATTTATCTGAAACACAAGCTGTAATTCACGGTGAATATCAAATGTAGAGGGAGAAATTGAAGGGTTTGTTGTTAGGTTTTTTAATATAGCCCCTTGCACATCTTTGATACGTTATCAAAATTGTCAGATTTCAAAAGCTTTCTGAGCTATGGCTAGTCCATCTGTTACTTATTTAGTAATGTTCTGTCTATTTGAGAGAACTTTAAATGTAAGAAAGATGCATGGTAAGGAAAACCGATACCTTCACTATTCCATTCATTACGGTTTGCAGCATTCAGCTGATGCTTGAGTCTTGGTTCAAAAACTCTTTAATACTTCTGTTTTCTAGTCGGGCTGAAATGGAGAGTCGCTTGGATCAGATTAAAGCTCAATAAACATATCACACAGCAGTCTCAGTACTGTTGAGAAGGAAGGAGATAGGCTGAAGTGACCAACCTCTAGTAGTTATAGTAGTCTGTTATTTGGGTAGGTTTTCCGGAAAGACACCCTCTAGATTTCACAGGGAATGCACCTTGCTAGAACACTTTTCATGGAAGTAGTATGTTTCTGCACACAGCTGACGGCCACGAATGTGACTCTCCCTCCGTCTTCGTTTGCCATCCCTTTGGGGTACTGTGTCAGTAGAGGCTAAGAGCACTTTCTTGTGTAAGAAAAAGAAAGACTGTAATTCAGCCTGGCACCAATCAGGGCATGCTATGTGAAGGAAGCCGGTGCCTTCCCTTTACACTGCATGTTTCTGAAGCAGTCACACTCAAAAGTTTACAATATTATTAATTTATTTTTATTGTCAGTACACAGCAGTGCTTCAGGCAGATGTTTTGCCTGTATTGTGACGAGCAAAAACATCACCAGGGATCTGGACTTCATAGTCTGCCCTCGCACACACTTCTAATCGTCTCCTTCATAATTAGTTAAGGCACAATTAAAAAAGAAAAAGGAGGATGGAGAGTTTTCATTTAATAATTATTCCTGTTTAACAGACTCAGAGATAAAAGGATACTGTAATCAGTAAGTAAATATTTTTCACACATGTCCACTTTCTTTCTAGCTTAACTGAAAGAGCCCAGCTACTGAAGAATGTTTTTAAGAAGAACCATGTGAACTTGTATCGCTCTGACTCTCTGCAGCAAAACTTGCTTCGTAAGTGTTCACTGACAAATCAGAATTAATACCCATTAATAATATAGGAGTAAAATTCTACCTTTCACTGCATTTGTTTATTGTAAAGATGCAGTATCCTAAACCCAGTAGGCCATGTTCTTTGCCTGTTCATAGGTTTCTCTTCATTCCCAAGATACTGCACAGAGTTCTTTCTGCTATTTTATAATTGCAAAATTATGTGAGAAACAGCATGGGTTTTCTCCCTATTAATTGTTGAAAGGAGATTTATTCCCCTCTACTGACCTTTGTTAAGTTGTTTTTATTAAAGCTTTAAAAAAAAATCTGATCAAAATGTAACTGGTTTCTGTTTTGTTTTATACCTGTAGATGGCTACGCCTTCTCTCAAGACGAAAATGGAATAGTTTCCCAGTCTGAAGTAATAAGAGCTTACGATACCACAAAACAAAGGCCTGAGGAATGGTGAAGGAACACTGCTCAACGTTTAGGCCTTAGTAGTTACTTTTGTGAGACAGACTACTAGATCTTTGCTGGGAGCTGCAACCATGACCCAGTTATCAGAGATTTAAAGATCTAGGATGGTGGTTTTCCATAAAGTTTGGATTTGTGTATTCAGTAGACATAAGCACTGTGCAACTATACTGTAACACACCATCTCTAAATTTTTTGACAAGTATTTGCTTAGCCTTTGTAAACAGATTGGAATTTACCTTGTATCTTGCCAGCTTGCTTATTTTACAATGAAGTTGAATCAATACTGGTCATATACTCAGAAGGCAATGGTCAGATTGCTAAACATACTTCACGTTGACAGACCATTAGCATCTGTGAAGGTTTTTAAGTGTTAATATATTTAAATACAGTTGATAACAAGCCTTTGATTTCAACAAGTGCTGAAAAAAATAGTATCTTAATGGTGTTAATTCACCTTCTTTGAGAAAGATTTTGAGTCAAGGTGTTTATAGGTGTTTGTGTCAAACTAACCTAAAAATGTTTGCCAAAGAAGTTCCATAAATGTTTTCTGTTGTTAGAAATAATTTGAAAGGAAATTAACTCCAGTCCTGATTTCAGAACTGCATGCTTGAGTCTCCACACTTGAGGAGAAAGATTTTACAGTACAGCGAGTCTAATTTGAGTGGCCTTTACGGCGTTCGCTTTCAAAACTGCAAGTCTTTGCACCTTTGGCCTTATACAAGCTTTTCCCTTATTTTCATTTAGTTTTGCCTATGTTGAAAATGGCTGCCACCTTGTGAAATTGAGTACGCATATTATTTTGCTCAATTTTTTAAGAATTGCTCTGCCTTACTTCCCTTTAGCAAACTTTAATTATTTTTGCAATGCTTAGTTGTATCTGCTTGTACTGTAGGTTCAAAGGAAAATTTGTTTTAACTTATTTTTTAAAATTAATTAAATTTTCAACATTTTTATACTAAAATTATTTGAAATGTATACATTGAAATAGAGAGCAAAGCATGCCCTTCGCTAGTCTGCGGTATGTACTGTTTTATTTGCACTAAAGCCACTTCCTATGAAGGTGTGAAATACATTGCAGCAGCCTCTTTACAACTTACTGGTCATGCAGAATACCTATATACTCTCACCTTCAATTAAAAATGGAGCGGAAGTGACTGCAGAAAAAGATAGACACTTGGTTTAAGGGGGAAAAAAAAAAAAAGGAGGGAGGTGTTAAACGAGAACATTGCGATAACTTTTTTAAGTTGTTATACTTGGTATTTCTCAGCTTACCACCCAACAATCATCAGGTTTCAAACTAAGAAAAAGCTACTTTAACTTCAGAATTTAGTTAAATCTTGTAGGTTTTAGTCCATATTTAATTCTGAGTTTAAAAGCTGCCATAATTACATTTAAAATACATTTTTCTATAGTGGCAGTTGGTTTTATTTTTAATTAAATTTCTGTGCATTACATAGAAATAATGGGTTTTTTCTTTGAATGGAGATCAACCAGATGGAAAAGCAGAACAATGACATCCCCAATCTGTTAAATTAAGAATTTCCTCTTTGCTCTCCAAATCGTCCACTTTCAACTTAAAAGTAACGAGTCATCCAGTCCCATCTCTTCTCTGCCCTCCTTCATTAGTCACATACTTACTAAAGGTGAGTTTACCTCCTTGCCGTTCATCTAACTGAACAAAGCTTAACGTAACTTTATTGCACTATCCAAGTTTCTTGTGCTCCTTTCTAAAAGACACTTACAAATACACGTAGAAAGGCCAACAAAAGGCACTATATGAAAGTACATATTTAGGAAGGCATATCAATGGGAAGGCAGTCGGCATTTCATATGCATGTTATGCAATGTCTTCCTCTCACTTTCCCGGAGCGATCTTTAAACAGAAAACAGAAGACACAGGGACAAAGGGAATGTATCCCACTAGAAACAGACCTGCCAGTCAGTCATGCAGACAAGAACTGCCTTCAGAAAAGCCATTTCAGGCATAGATAAATAGATGGATCAATATGGGAGGGCCAAATCACTTGACCTAAGGCAAGAAAAAATTTGGGGGCATGCCCCTTTCCTAAAATGGGGGTCCCTATTTTCTGTCATCCAAGGGACAATGACCAACTTCAAAACATTTCTGAAAT
The DNA here is from genome assembly GCF_000687185.1 of Egretta garzetta. NCBI lineage: Eukaryota > Metazoa > Chordata > Aves > Pelecaniformes > Ardeidae > Egretta > Egretta garzetta. The sequence goes on from NW_009260073.1 coordinate 1,453,583, forward strand.
TAACCATGACACTGTTGCTCCTTTATAATCTTTCAGTTTACTTAACTCATATGAAACGACTCAATCCATGCACATTCCCTTTATGGGTAAATTTTTAATTATTATTGGGGTTTTTCCATTCTAAGTGGTTTAATTGCTGATTTTGCAGACCAGACGCGAGGACTAGAATGCATTGTAAAGTATTTACAATGTGAAATTACATGATCTCTTATTCTTCCTATGAAATAAAATTCTGTCTCATCATTGTAATACAGTTTATGGAAAATAGCACATGGTATATGCCCAATTTAACTAGCTTAAGGAAGAAAGCAACGGAAACAGCTCTAAGGTCCTAAATCTAAACTGTAATTTTAGGTTTTTAAGACAGTCATCACAGCATTTCATCCTTACATCTTTACAGAATTTGAAGTAATATTTCACAAGGTGCATTTTTTATTTTTATTACTTCTGATTTTCTCCTGTCTCTATACTTTTTCTACATGCTGTATATTATTTATTGCCTGGTAATTAGTGGTTGGAAGATACCGCTTCTTGGAAATAGTAAAAAAGACAATGTGGCAATTCTAACTGTGTTTTTTGATTGCTCATACAATTCCATTTTAAAATATGAGATCATCTTGGCTATACGTGCCCATTTTTAAATCAGGTCAAGTATACAATATGCACTTTATTTCCATGTTGAGTACACAGTGATATAATCTATTGCCATCCTGTTAGTACATGATATCTTTGTTAAAATAAGGGGATTGTGCAGATGTTTATTTAAAGAAAAAACAGTTTAGGCAAAAATGCTGGTAACAATGCCTCTGTTCTTATTGTTTGAAAATTCAAATTTGTATTTAATATAGAACTCACATGGACTTTTCCGTCTATTTCATGTGCACTGCATAACAATTACAAGTTAGTATTAAAAATTTCAATCAAAAAGTTGAACCAGTGCCACTTAGAAATCAGATATCTTATATAAATACCGTTGCTTGATTATTTTTAAATATATACATATATATATATAAATTATTCAAAAGAGTAAGTAACAGGAAACAAATTTTAACAAACCTATTGGTAATTTGTATTTGGAATTTTTTCTTGCCATTTCCTAATTTTACACTTATTTTTGCAAAGCGGTTTCAACAGATTTATACTTAGTCATCATTCTATTTGTATAAAATGATAAATAAAATATTTTGAAACACTAAGAGATAGCTGAAAATTCCTATATGTCCACATGCATCCATAAAATTCACTGTGTCACAAAGATGCACGTTAAGTGTCTTGAGACTTCTTTTGTTACATCTAAACCCATCTTGAATGATGAGTAATTTGGAATATGTGTTAAATTTAAGGAGAGAAGTTATTTCCCTTTTTTCTTCTGTATTGTGTAAAAGTACTTGTAGTTCTGATGAATTTATCATTCTGTCTGCATGAGGCAATATTTCTAAGTGTTCTGAGGCAATGCATGGTGGTTGCTGTTCCCTGTTTTTTAATGCCTTCGTTAAAAGTCTGCTCATAATATATCGAGAAGCTAGCGCTGTGTAAGCAAATGAGTTCGTTGGTTCAACTTTCTTGGTACTGGATGTTTTCACTGGTAACAAAATGAGTTGCTCCTTCCCCTCCTCTGCCCTCGCTCCCCCAGTTTCCTCGCTGTTAACCAATAGACCTTTATTAAACAAAGGAATATTTTAGCATTCCAAACCTGGTTCCTGCTTATGCAAACCGTTACTCACATAGGCTTCAACTGGACTGTTCGTGAGTATAAGGACTACACTCATCTGAGTAATGATGTGCAAAGCTGGGCACTTTGGAGGGTTGATACTTTAACTTAAAGCGTTTCGATAGAGAAAGCGATTTGTAATTGCAAAGCTGTGACCAGAACTAGTTTTTTTTTAAAAAAAAAAAATTCATATTTTATGGTGTTTCTTTATTGTAGAATAGAAGCCATAAATGCATTAATATTGGTTTTCTACTTCAACTTAATTTTTCATTAAGATTTTCAGTGTTTGGTATGTATGAACCGCTGCAGAAAGCGGTCGGTCTGTAATAGCAAAATTTGCATTCAAGGTAAAGTGAGGTTTTCCAGCCCCACTAAGCCATTACTGCTGAAACTCTTGTGGAAATTCTGAAGCTGCATGAATGAAGACTTTTTGACTCGGTGTTCATGGTAGTTCCTCAGGTTTAGTTTTAACTGGATGTTAAATGCACTGTGTTTTATAAATAGTTGTTCTCTTTTAGTAACACATTCAGTTCTATGCAGTGTTACATGTCATTTGGCATTTGGTGAATGTGCATGTTTTGAACTGCAAATTTTAAATGTTTTGTCTTTCAATTGTTAAAAAATGAATAAACTTTGCCATTAAATGAAGAAGCTTTGTTGAATTGATTGGTTGCGAAAGCTAGGGATTACTTTCAAAGGAAAGCGTATATCCCATCACTCTTGGGTTTGAATTCTTTAAAATTAGACATATCAGAAATAGCATTTCACAAATACCAAAGATTTCTCATGTTATTAAGGTAAACTGAAAAAGTAGAAAATCTTTTCAAGGGTTTTTTTAAACAGCTGTTTTGCGGTGTCTTCTACAGTTCTCATGCAAAGTCCAGAAAGAGTTAAAAAAAAAAAAAAATTTAAAACCACCAAAACAAACAAAAAAGTTAGTATGGGAGTCTGGAATTTAGTGATTTGCAGCAGAGCCCTAACACACTTCTGGTGGCGATACCGTATTTTGAAAGGGAAGTATACAGTGCAAGAGTGGTAGAGCGGGAATAAGGAAACGTCTAGTTTTTCAGAGGACAGTGATAAACACTGCACAGTGGCAGCTCCTCCTTTCCCCTAACAGCGCCCACCCACGGAATAAAAATCAGTATACCCAAACCTAAACTCTTCTGGTTGTAGTTAGGTGGCTGAGTCTTTATACACACCAGACAACTAATTTATTTTGCAGATTTTGTATTCTGTCAAGGCAGGTTCGACAACAGATGCACCTTTCACGCTGTTAGTTTCGTGACAGCCAGGCTTTAATGGCAGAGCTGGTTTAAGGCGATGCCACCTCCTGGTATGTCACCACCTCTGTGACGCTGGCAGTCGTGAGGCCATTGAATTTCTTCAGGTTGTAATCCAGTTGATAACGATCCAGGCTCCCTTTCAAACCCTTTCCCTCCTTTCTTACTGCAAATGTTATTTTTAAGCTAAATCATTTCGCTAACCTGATTTACACCACAACCCCCTGAATGTGCACGAGTCATAGATGGAGAGAATAAAAAGAACTGAGCGGCATTTCTTATTCTGCCTTTGCTAACGAAGACAGCGTAGCGTGGAATTACAGCCTCGGTGTGATTGCAAATCAATTTTACGTGAGTACCATGCAGCAGCAGCCCCCCCAAAAGCAGAAGCTCTGTTCAGAGGACTTCAACTCCACGCAGCAGATTGCAATATGCAGAAAAACAGCGCCAAAAATTGACTCCATATCCTTAATGTTACTGTCAAGCTTTAACTGAACAGTAGCGACAAAGTCATTTTGAAATTGTCACTTGTTTGTTTTTTTTAAATCCCAGTGGGATTAGCACTACAAATAACCCGTGAGCTCACATAGCCGTATACCGTACCGCTTACCTAGTTTCAAATAAAATCCTTCAGACATTCTTGCAAGTACGTGTAATGTTTTTCCTCGCGCTGAAGAGTTTTGATGCGTTTTAGAGACACAGGCTTAAGAAACCCAAAGTGTAGGATCGCAAAACAAATGGCTGATCTGATTCATGGCACTGTTATTCTTTGCCCGCGGAAGGCTGGGGTTCCAGACACACCAAATGGCAATCAAGGCATTTTGTGCATCACGTGTGTGAATTACAGCAACCAATTTACTGTGGGTTTTGTTTCATTTTGATTTATTTTGGATTGGTGTCACTCTAGTAAAAGGAGTATGAACTAACTCCAGTATTACAAAAGAAATAGTTAAGCCTACTGTGTTAAAAAATAAGGATGGCAGTAATGCAAGTACTGTGTAAATTTAACTTCTGCCAGCAAGTAATTTCTTCTAGTTCCAGCCTACAGCCAGCCCTTCGAACTGTTTCGTTGGTCGTTAGAGCCGTGTCTCGGAATGCCGTTTGTGTCCTGTCTGCAGGTTTTAGCAAAATGACTGTTTCCTATAAATCCTAGGAGCTTCTAGTGCCAGTAGGTCCTTTTCATTAGGAAGGAAGTTCAGCATTCTCACCCGCACCCTGAATCCATCTGGGTTGGAAACCACTGGCACGGGCAGGCATTTCAGTCCGTGGGCTTGTACAATTCTGGCCACCTCCCTTCAGCTGCGTAGGTCACTGCCACTGTGGCTACATGAACGATAATTTATAGATTCTTCTTAATTTATAGATTTTTCTGCATCTACCCCCTCACAGATGATGCATAATCCCCACCTCGCTGCTTTACAGGTAAGCCGCTGCAGCTACTTTAACCACACCTGATCTTTCCCAGCCTCAGCCCCCCGTCTGCAGGATTTGTCGGCACTCCGGCCACCAATCCATCAAGCGTTTGCACTCCATAAACTCACAGGCTTACCTAAGTCTGATTCAATGAAGTTATTCCTGTGTGCCAAGTTCGTCAAGCGTTTTATGAGGTCAAACCCGTTACTGCCAGTCGGTAAGCCTGCACGCAAGCCCATCCCCGTGTTAAAACACTGGTAAATCTGACTGCAGAGCCTACTGAGGCCGTTCACGGCGGAGCAGCCTGGCCTGTCTGGTGCCTGCCGCCAAATGTTAACGGGCGGTAACTGAGTGCGACTGACGGCCTCTCGGTGTACAGCCCTGCAGCTTTGAGAAAAACACCGCGTTTCAGCTGCCCACCACACGCGTCAGTGGCCCTGATGGCTAGTCGCTCTTCAAAGGAACATCGAATTGCACCTTCTTAACTAGAACTGATCGAATTTCTGCTTCCAGGAGGATCTGTGTTGCCTCGGTTTACTAGATAAAAAAGGATTTCTACTAATTAAAGGCTTACATTTGTAAAAAAAGAGAGTTTAATTGTTTTACTGTGTTTCTGCTGTATACAGGAACAATGAGCAGATCTCGCCAGATGCTTCCAAACAACAGGGCTGATACCTGTTGCGATATTAAACAACTTTTCCAAAAAGTTACTTGATGAACAGTCCCATATTTCTTATCCATTCAAAGCGTGCAATGGAGAGAGTCCTATGAAACATCATCAAAGGTGGGCAAAAAGTTAGCCGCCCCCTTCCTTGGAGACTGTTTCTTAAAATCTGCAAGCCAAACCACTTACCTTGCAAGTAATTTCCCCAAGTCCTTGAAATCTCCTTTTTAGTTTTTTGTAAAACACGCGCTACTGTGTATCATTATTTCAGTGTGTAATTAACAATTACAACTCTCGAGCTAAAGCCTATTACTTAAAACACCATTGTATACAATGTAAATGGTCTTTCTGCTTAGAAACCGCATTTCCAGCAGTAATAGCCGTTGAGTTGTAATGTTAACTAATAAAAATGTGATAAAAAACATACTGAAAAGGTTATTTCAAAATATTTTTTTATAAATGCTGAGATGATGATTGTTGGATATTTGCTAAGAAAAAAAAAGGTATTTGACTCTTGAGGAAGAACCGATGAAGCTTCCCTAAACTCCAGAGAAGTACCCTGTAATTTGGCATGGAAGCGCTGTAATTTTAATCTGCACCGTTAGGCCAGTGCTTGTGAAACAGGTCGGCTATAACGTACTTCAGCAACTCCCACAGACGGGGAGCTCAGGGCTGGTAAAATAGGGCAGTCCAGCCTCTGATGCCGTAGATTCTGACACACAGAATGACTTTGTTTGTTCGCAAAACTAAGTATACAGAGAAGCCCTTTAGCAGCTGCATTTTTTCCTGTGTATTTTCCATTCGCTTGCTGCATGGGTTTGGTTTACATGCGGCTTTTTTTTCTTCTTCCATTTGGTTTGTTGGTTTACTTAGGTGGAGGAATGTAGAAGGGCAAACAAAATTTATTCCTAGGGCAGGATGTTTTAAATTAAAATACCCAACTAATCAGCGCAGGTTTTACCACATTTTTACCATGGTTACGTATAAAAAGACACTAATTAATCTATTAGTTTGCTATATGGCCAGAATTTCATACTCTGTTAAGTCTGCAGAACAGGTGCAGTTAAAGATGTAAATCATTTAAAAAAGCAAAATTAACTATTTTTAACAGGAAAAAATACAGTATAGTTACACCATCAGAATGAAAACTTGCTCATCAAACACCATCTGTACAGAGTCATACGGATGACACAACATTTCAACCACACAGTTTATTGGTAAATGTTTTTTGGGGGGGGTGGGGTGACTACTAAATAATTAGTGTTGTCAATGCTGTAAATACATTTTAAATTACAAGCTTGTCTTTACATTTTATACATGGCTAATTTTACAAAATAGAACTTTGCCATCAGCTTGTCCACCTTACACATCTTGCTGAGCAAAAAGCCAACAATAAATACTTCCTTCTGAAAAACGCTTCAGTATAACACCGTGTTTAGAATTCTATGCGGAGAAGTTATCAGTGGTGTTGCTGCATACGCTCTGCTTTTCTCAGAGCTAATTACTTGGGACTGGCTCGTTTTCAACTAGCCTAATTAGTACTAGTTTTAGCTATCGTAGTTAAAGTTTACTAATACAAATATGCAGTGTAAGTTCAGGTATATTATGTGTATTTTAAAAACCCTATCCATGTGGATAGCTGTAGTAAAATTCGTCCTCTTAACTCTCATTATTCATGGAGGTGGGCAGCAGTCAGCTGTTTTCAGGATCCTCTTTAGTAAATATTACTCCTCTCTTACTTCTCAGGCTTATCGCTGCTTTATAGAACTAGTCCGATTATTACCAGTGGAACGCAGCCACCGTTTGTTAACCAAGTTAATAGCATTTAGGGTTAAAACATCATTCATAACGCTGTGAAATGAGTACCTTTATCCCAAAATGGTTTTTCTACCTGTCTCTGCACAAATTAGAATGAACAATGAGAGCCGTCAGTTGTTAGAGCAACTAAGTTTGGAATGTTTTACAACTCATTTGTAAGTGTCATCCAAGTTTGGGAAATGGGATCCCGAATGAGACCTTGCACTTTTCAAGGGCAACTCACCCACGAGAAGGGTTCTGCCTCCTGCCACCCCAGAGCACGTCAGCGTGACACCCCGCAGCAGCAGTCCCCGCGCTTCCAAAGGCTGTGTGACTTCGTGACAACTCCTTTCAGCTCTGACTAAAATCGGAGCAGCTCTTCCCAGCTAGGGCAGGCTCTGGCTGGAGAGGATACCCAAAGTACGGCGGCGACACCAGAAATCCCGATGGCTGGGTCAGGTGGACCGCGTGGGCTGCCTGGAAGCAGCCAGATGTGTACGGTGGAGGCGGCGATGCCGCAAGGCACCCAGGCTCCGCCCGGGGAAAGGAAAACCTGCGCACGGAGCCGCTGGTCGAACTGGAACTTGTGGCGGTGCTGGACTGCCTCGACGGCGTCCTGAAGCTTGCCGAGGCCAGGATCATGGGAAGAGTCTCGGTCTGACAGCTCCGCAGAGAAAATCGTATCGGCTGCGACGGTTGTTTAGGTCTTAAACATGTGCAACAGTAAACCGCTACCAGAGAGCCCACGATAATGAAGGCAATAAATATTGATCCAACAATGAGGAACGGAACGTAGATGGGTTCTGGGAGAAGAAAGAATAAGAAAAGCCACGCACATTAGCCTACTGAAGTAACAGGTCTGCTGCGTAGAAATAAACTCGGCAGAGTTTACGAGGCCCCACATCGTTTCAGTCCCACTAACATCTCGAGCTGTGCAGAAGACAGAGCTTCCGACTATTCCCATTAGAGCAAGATTAAAGTTAAACCCTGCATGTACCGGCCAAAATTTCTTCCTGTTGACAGTTTTAATAGTTACCAACAGTAAAAGCTGTCTGCACCGTGTCCCGTTTGCTGGTTCTAGTTAGGTTTTGCCCAAGCATCGCACTCCCTCATCCCCCAAAACTGGCGGGGCTGTCCAACGGAACAGCTTGAATCTGCAGGCGAAGCTCAAACGCTGCAGATGCTGTTAAGTCGCTTCCACTCCTAAGGTGGAAAATAAGCGCAGAATGTGTGACCGGGGAAACTCGTCTCCGTGTGCGCTGCCGGATTTCTTTTGTTTGAAAACCCGACGGCCCCTCGCACGGTGGGGTCGCGTCTGCAGAGCACCGGAGCCCACTCTCACCTCCGGCGAAAACCAAGTTAGTTAAACAGCCGCAGTGAAGTTTGCCGATGCAAACTTCAAACACAAAATTGCGCCTTCCAGAGAGGATGGACCCGGCTGCCGGCGCCCCTCTTCACCGTGAAGCCGGGACACCGAGCGCATCCCCGGGGGCCCGCTCTGCCTCCCGCCGCCGGGGCCGCTCCC
>NW_009260073.1:1462810-1468564 GCF_000687185.1 Egretta garzetta
CCCCGAGCAGAAGGATTTCTCGCGCTGGCAGCGACCTAAAGCGGCCCTGGGCTTCTAAGAGTTAAAAACCCAAGCACAGCGTATGATTTATCACCAAGGCCCTTCGCTTTTTAACCTGCTTCCTTTCCCCGGTGCTTTTTCTGTGCAGAGACGTAGCGGTATATCCCCCCCAGAAGATTTATAGCCTCTTTTAGTCAAACAGCAGGCCCGTCTCCTTTATTTCCCGAAGGGAGAGGGCGAGTGTGGGGCTGAGGAGGAGGAGGGACACATCTGTTCCTATGAGCATCTGATCCTATTTTTTTGCTGGAAGAGTAATAGCAAGCACCAGGAAAACCACAAAAGGAACTGCTTATTCATTTATTCTAGAGAAAAAAAAATTAAATGAACTGAGCAGATTTGGACTTCTGGTTTAAAGCAAAGCAACATTTCTTTAAATGATGTCTCCCCGGTGTGCTATCGAAGAGGCGCTCCCGCTTTAAAAGTAAAAGCGCTTACGAAACCAGCGTTACACGAAAGCTGGGCTGAACCAGAGAACTCATTTTTACTTCGTCTGAAACTTCCTGCTGTCATTTACCGCTGGGGTATGAATATGTATACTGGAGCCTGACCACTTGTCAAAGATTTTGAATGCCCGTGTCACTAATTTCCAAAGTTGGCAGGTTGAGCGAAACAAAAGGAACAAAGTGTGCTGTGTACCAGCAATAAAACCGAGCGCCGAGAACCATCTATCAGACCTTAGACTTCTGGCCAACCCCTAAATACGGTCCACAAGCACAATATTTGTGTTTGTTTTTCTTTTAACTAATCTATTCTCTTCTTTTTTTCCCTCTGACCCTTTTTTTTTTCCGTTTTGATTTCTTCAAGTATAACCGGTACTACTGGCTAGGAAAAGCAAATCAAAGAATTGTATAAACTCAAAATATTTTTCATGGCTGTGTAGCAGGTGTAGGTACAGAAATAACAAAATTGGGTATTGAAGAAAATAGATTCCAAACGTGAAGATGTGATGTTCTGTCCTCTTCTGCATTTTCATTTTGAAACGATGATGTGAATTAAACTTGTACCAGCTGTCCTGACTCTGAGTTCCTGGTTTTTATAGGCCAATGTTAAATATTAATATAGTATTGCATTCACTTCACTGTGGGTTTAGAGCAAACATAGCCTCCATGGAATGTTTGAGAATGTATGGCTTTTAAAGGCCTAATCCAGTTTCCAGGAAGGTCAAAAGGAATCTCTTCACTGACCAGGAGGAGGCTTGGAGCAGGAGCTCAGTCCGGTCTGCGTGGTACGTTGAGCTGTCCTTGGGTGCAGAGGACAGAGGGACAACAGGTCCGTCCTGCCAGATTTGCAGGAAAGCCACATTTGGTAGCAATCGCTAAGTAAATGTGTCACAGTTCCTAAGAATGCTGATTTTTGCTAATTAAATCACCAGCTTCCAGAAAAAAAAAAAAAAAAAAAAAAGCAGTCTGAAAAAAATCATTCTGATAAATATTTTAGATACTAAGCTACTGCAGGAACTGCAGAGATATTCTTCTGGGGTGAAACTGGGGAGGGGGCTCCCAATCCACAGGCATCAGCAAGATTCCATCTTGGGTTTATCTCTCCTGTGTTGCATCACGAGTGCTTGGATTATTAATAAAATGTTTGTCTTTGTGTCCCCCTTTAGGCAGAGGCTTCTCTCGGCTCCCCTCTTGTGCAATCCGATGGCAGCCGTACAGGGCCTCCATCAAACAGGCACAATTTCCCTTCTCTTTATTGGAATCCCAAGTTGCCCCATCCTGCACGAAAAAATCCCCTAAGGATTAAGTATTTGCTTGAAAGCGCATGTGCGGTTGGTTTAGTTTTGTATGGATAAATGGCATTTCACCCACTCGAGTGGATTTATCTCACTCGTGCCAAATCAAAATCAGAGACAGATTTCGGTCCTGCTCTTGCACACACAGCCAACCTTGAAAGTCTGAAGACATGCAGGCAGTTTTTCTATGAACTGCTGAGCTCTTCACTAACTTCTCTGGGCTCGTTTTTTGCTTTCTCTGAATTTCTGATGCACTTTACAGAATGTGATGTGACTCTAGCAAGGGTGAACCAGGTTGCTCTGTCCCAGAGAGACAAAAACCTTAGCTCTGCCTCCCTTTTGCAAAGGTTGCGTCTGTGCAACCGCATCCTTACAGAATTCGAGATGCTAGCAGATACATTGGCATCTATTTATGTCCTTCCTTTATTTAAACCAAACAAAGAATTAAGAGCACGGGAAAAACTGTCGTGCAGACTGCTGGTGAGCATCCTTCATCTGCAGTTTGAGGGCACAGATGGCTCCGAGTACCTCACTTTTAGACTGCTTTTTGTTGGGTCACGTTCCTGCAAAGTACCTGTTGCTGACTTTGCTTATTATTTATTCTTAGCTGAAGCCTTCCAGCTCCCAGGTGATGTGTCATTATTAATTTTGAATGAAAAACACTGCTTTTAAAAGCTCATACAGCTATTGCTCTGATTGCTGTTGTTTGTAAAGCTTAGTATTAAAAGTAATGAAGGTGAGATTAGTCATGTAACAGTCAGAGATGATCATTTCAGTGTAGTTTAAGGTGTTTTAAACTAAAGGAGGGTAGGTTTAGACTGGATATAAAGAAGAAATTCTTTACAGTGAGGGTGGTGAAACACTGGAACAGGTTGCCCAGAGAGGTAGTGGAGGCCTCATCCCTGGAAACATTCAAGGCCAGGTTGGACGGGGCTCTGAGCAACCTGATCTAGTTAGCGGTGTCCCTGCTCGCTGCAGGGGGGTTGGGCTAGATGACCTCTAGGGGTCCCTTCCAACCCAAAACATTCTATGATTCTATGATTCTATTATTATTTACCAGGCTTTTCTTACTGTTCCCACAGCAAACCTATGGGGAGAGCACCTTACAGCAGTCCTCATCTGCTTCAGTGCAAGACCAAACAATTTTTCTTAAATGACTTCTGAAACCATTGCATCCATACGTGAAGTGATTACCTGCATTCTGCCAAAATGACTGTAAGAAAAGAGATTAAAATCTCCTTAAACAGATTCGTAGTTCCTGCTAATAATTTTACTACACTTGGTTTTCTGGGCTTGGACTTTTTTTTTTTCTTCCCTGTTTCACTTTACTTTTGGGGCTCCTTTAGAGTTTAAACAAGCCAGTGACCCATGAAGCCCTAGCATGAGACCTACCCATATCACCACTTCAGGCGGGCACCACCGATGTTACTAAAGCCCTGGGACTTTGGTGTGGCTACTGGAGTCCGAGCAGAGACTGGATCTTCCAAACACTCCTAAATAATGTCAGGGTTCTGTCTTGACTAGGGTAATGGTAGGCTCAGCTCGTACCTTGCTTGATGTAACCATCAGGGTCGGTCATTTCACCCTGGCTCTTCATTAAATATTGTCTTCAACTCCAAAGAACATAAAGGCTAAGCTGAGTTACCAGCTTCTAAAAACAGCCTGGTGCAAGCAGATTTCCCTTAAAAAGTAAAAATTAAAAACTTCGCCATCTAAATTGCAAGCCCTTTAGCTATGTGAGTCGCTTCATTAAGCACATAAGGACCGTCTTGAATAAAACCCTGTACACCGCGCTCTAAAACGATATCCTTATTCTTGGCTGGTGGTTGAGAAAGTCCTTCCTGCAACCGCCCCGCCGGCAGAGGTGCCTGCCAAGACACACGCACCCCTGCCACCTCCCTGCCTGGCCACCTGCCTCTCCCAGCCCGGGACAGCTGGCGGGAGCCCCAGGACGTGCTTCGGCCTCAGCCCCACACCCCGGGGAGGCTCCCGCCACCTCCTCACTCCTCCTCTGGCCACAGAGCCCCATCCTGTTGCCTACATCAGCAAACTAAGACAGACCTGTAAAACCCACAGAGCGTGTTTTGGTTGGTCTGATTGACGGGAACTGTGCTGCCTTTCTTCTTTCTTTTGCCTTGCTCCTTTTTCAGCATCCTTTCATATGGCCTCAAGTTGCGCCAGGGCAGGTTTAGGTTGGACATTAGGAAAAATGTTTTCACTTAAAGGGTTGTCAAGCATTGGAATGGGCTGCTCAGGGAAGTGGTTGAATCCCCATCCCTGGAGGTATTTAAAAGAAGGATAGATGAGGTGCTTAGGGACATGGTTTAGTGGTGGGATGGCAGAGTTAGGTTAACGGTTGGACTTGATGATCTTAAAGGTCTTTTCCAACCTAAATGATTCTATGATTCTCTATCTGGGAGGGAGGGATCATTCCGGACTGTTTTGGGTTGGGAGCTGCAGCCTCTGACAGTCCACATTTTATGATCTGTTTCTGAATAAACATTTCTGGGATTTGACTGGCACTGCCTTGTTCTTCACCCCAGCCAGGAATATCACCATGTTTCCTGAAGTCTCTCAGGAGTACTTGAGGGGTATGGCTACGTGGGCCAGCTGCTAAAAGCAGCACCACTTACGCTTGCCCACAACTAACCCATTGAGAAAGCCAGTTACAGCTTCAGAGAAAAATGTAGAAGTCAGGCTATCTGCACCTAATGACTGTCAAAGTAAGTGAGATTAGTCACGCTATAAATGCCTCAAGGCTCACACAAGAAAATAGGATGTTGGGTTACTGGTATCTTGATACATACACAGGCATATCACAGTAATGTTCCCTTATCTGAAATCTATAGCGCTGCTCGGTTGGAGGAGTTAGGTTCAGGCTTCAGAAGTCATTTTTCTCCTCCTAGAGCATCAAGAGCAGAAGCCATTTTCAAGCCAGCAATGCAGCCATTCCTGTTCAGGGGACGTATTATCCCAGCCACCCCTACCCTCCCTTTAGGAGATGATTTTTGCCTTACGTTTGAGCCCTATAGAGACGGGGTAACAAAGGAGGAAGAGAATTGCTCGCATACAGTAACACGTGGGCTGAATGCATCTCATGTCTACAACCACGGCCATGCTCTGTGCTCTCTGTCTCAGCACCCAGGCGCGCACCGAGCTGTTAGGAGTAGAGGAACAAGGACAGATGTCTGGAAAAGATAGGAACTGGGGATCGTACGGCACGTGCAGTTACCCTTCCTTCTCTCCAGCGGCGGCTAGAAGCAGCCTGTCTTATGGCTACCAAGCAAGGTTTTCTGAAGAGGTGTTTAATTTGCTTTTGAACCAGAAGTTCCTGTGCTGTGGAATTCAGCAACACATTCTCCAAGCAACATTTCTCAATTTTGGACAAAAAAAACCCAGTAAGTAATTACGCCACCAACTCTCACCAATGGTGAGAGCTGATAAAATCCTAAAGAAAAAGTAAAAAATAAAGTATAAAAATGGCTGGTTTGTTATATTTCTAACTATTTTCAAAGCGCTGAATGTGGGGAAATATTTGGACAACCAAACAAAAAGCTTGAAGAAGGGCCACATTTTGACAACTGTTTCACCTGAAAAATGTTAATCGGCTGTAATCCGGAGCACAGCTCCTTCTCTGCAGCTTGCAGAGAGAGAAAGAGTTATTGCTACTAAATACCCGTGTTTTCTAACCATATTTGTAGCTGTAACCATTTTTAAGCAGTACCAAGCTTACCAGCCAGAGGTAGAAAGCGGAATGTGCAATTGCCAGGCAATTCCCCGATCCCCCAAACCAGAAGGCTTAGGGGTGCAGTCGTATTAATGAACAGTGCTACAGAAAGGTCAGGGGCACGAGATAGCATCAGCCAGACCCACTTCGCGCTGCAGTGGAGGGTGCACTTCTTTTTCCTTGCAACAGAATTAATGACAAAAAAAAAAAAAAAAAACAAAAAAATGGGAGA
>NW_009260073.1:1468634-1507768 GCF_000687185.1 Egretta garzetta
AAAAAAAAAAGCAAAAGAATGTGAGAGAACATGACATTTGAGTGTAGAAATAAAATGCGCTGACCAGGGAATGAAGACAACTGGGTTTTTTTTCACTCATATCAAGAAAAAGAACATTTGAACATTCAAACACAAAAAAGTGAATACATGCCAATGCAATTTTTTTTCCCAAAATAACCAGTGCAGAATATGAGGGCGCTGTTTCAATCCTTCATTAACAGAGTGCCTAACAAACATGTGCCTAAGTTTAAAAGTATGCGGTTTCTTCTTTATTATTATTACAAAACTAAAGCATGAGAATAACTGACAATTAATGCATAAAGAAACCTCCGTGTGGACTGGTTATAGGGTGTCTTAAGCCTTAAGCAAGATGCACACTTTACAGGGCTATGGGAGAACTAGTTCTGTAGGATATGTTAATATCTAGCATTAGTCGATGGTTTTTAACACATCAAAGATCGACACAAATAACTCATTAGCAGTGGATCCTCTGGGTCTAAAAGAATAATTCATTTGTAGCACTAAACCTGGTAAACTAAACCGTTCACTGACACTTCAGTCAGCAAGCAATTAGATAATTTTATTAAATATTTTAATAGTACAAAAAGGAATTTAAAAAAAAATGCTTCTATTACTGCTGTTACCAGTCTATTCTGAGCATTAAATTGCTGCTGTCCTATGCTAAAAAACAGGGACAGATCCTGCATCTTCAAACGCAGAAGCATTCCCTGAGTTCCTCTGGCTCAGGTCCTCTACACTCGCTCCCTCAGGCTACATTTCACCCGGCTGAGCACCACCCATTCAGGCTTGCATCTGTATCATTGCATGTTCATGAAAGACAGTTATATTTTGTTCATTCATAGTATTTGTCCTGTCTTTGACACAGCCTCTTAATGCTTCCCGTGTACAGCAGATTTCCCAAAGTACGTAAAACACTGCAGGTCTGAAAAAAATCAGCATTTGACGACATGAATTGACATTATATTGATGATAATCCAATCAGTGAATGAAAGATTTGGGGAGCTTACAGACTGAGGCCCAGATTCTTTGTTCTGGCTGCAAATGGGTAGGATTGAAGGCAGAGCTTTACCTCAGCTTCCCCCAGTCTAGGGCAAGTCAGGGACTGGGTCAATCTGGTGCCGTTTTGAGTAGCTGCAGAGCTGCTGCAAGTTGTGCCCAGCTGCTCGTTGCTCCCGATACGCTGCATTTCCAGATCCCAAACCGGACGATCCTGCCATTCACCTAATCCAAACTCGTCTCTCTGGCCATTAATAACCGCTTCGGGGAGGCAAAAAGCCCTGCAGCACCAGCACCTCCACCTTTCTCGTGCAGCGAGCAAGCTGTTAGACGCACGCCGTGTGGCTGATCAGGGTGCGCGCAGAGGAAATATTTGGGGATCCTGGTCTGAAGTGCACAGTCCCGAAGTTTAGCCAAACAAGATTCATATGCAGGAAATAGGTCTTATCTACTGAGCCTAATATATAGTAGTTTTAAACTTTGGATCAGTAATAATTGGGAACTGGCTCTAACTCAAGTCCTAGAGCAGGCACACTAATACTCTTTCCAAAATATTTTGCTGGTAATTTTTTTGACAGCAGCTGAACACTGAACAGATGTCTTCACCGAGCTGTTCTTTTTCTGAAATAATACAGTGAACTGAAAGTCCTGTGAAGTGTCTAAATTGAAGTCTGAATGTGCCTCTCTAAATGCTATTACCCCGCATTTGCAGGCACTGCCTTTCATTTGCCTTTGTGTTGCCCACTCACCTGATTCACTCAGGTCTTGTCACAGTTCTTCCAAACTTGCCTGTTCTGTTTGGCTGTCTCATGAGATCTCTCCTCCTCAATCAAGTTAGTAAGTTATAAAGTGGCTCTTGCCAGCATCACAAACTGGCTTCAGTAGTGCCAGGCACAGTATGCATTTGTGTCCCACCAGAGTTGTCCCTGGACCAACCTCTTCTGTTAGTTGGTGCATCTCCCTTGCCTTAGTTGGAGGGATGATGTGACTTACTCCAGTGTGTGCCCCCACAGCACCTTCCTTCATAGAATCAGTTAGGTTGGAAAAGAACTTGAAGATCATCAAGTCCAACCATCAACCTAGCCCTGCCATCCCACCACTAAACCATGTCCCTAAGCACCTCATCTACCCATTTTTTAAATACCTCCAGGGATGGGGACTCAACCACTTCCCTGGGCAGCCCGTTCCAATGTTTGACAACCCTTTCGGGGGAGCAATTTTTCCTAATGTCCAACCTAAACCTGCCCTGGTGCAACTTGAGGCCATTTCCTCTTGTCCTACCACTTGCTACTCGGGAGAAGAGGCCGACCCCCACCTCACTACAGCCTCCTTTCAGGCAGTTGTAGAGGGCGATAAGGTCTCCCCTCAGCCTTCTCTTCTCCAGGCTGAACAACCCCAGTTCTCTCAGCCACTCCTCATGAGACTTGTGCTCCAGACCCCTCACCAGCTTCGTTGCTTTCCTCTGGACATGTTCCAGCAACTCAACATCTTTCTTGTACTGAGGGGCCCAAAACTGAACCCAGTATTCAAGGTGTGGCCTCACCAGTGCCCAGTACAGGGGCACAATCACTTCCCTGCTCCTGCTGGCCACACTATTCCTAGTACAAGCCAGGATGCTGTTGACCTTCTTGGCCACCTGGGCACACAGCTGGCTCATGTTTAGCCAGCTGTCAACCAGCACCCCCAGGTTCTTTTCTGCCGGGCAGTTTTCCACCCTCTCTGCCCCAAGCCTGTAGTGTTGCATGGGGTTGTTGTGACCCAAGTGCAGGACCCAGCACTTGGCCTTGTTGAACTTCATACTGTTGGCCTTGGCCTACCAGTCCAGCCTATCCAGATCCCTCTGCAGACCTCTCCTCCCCTCGAGCAGACTGACACTCCTGCTCTATTTGGTGTCATCTGTTCATGCGAACGTCTGCCTTTCCCCAGCTGGAGGGTGCCTGCGAGGTGGCCTGCCTTGCAGTGTCCCCTGGCACAACTGTGAGCAACTCTTCTCTCACTGCTGCTTAGCCAGTGGTGACTTTCAAATGTCCCATCTGCTCCTTGAGGGGCCTGGGCCACTTGCACCTCCATCTTTGTGTGCAATAACCATGCGTTTGGCAGTAGCTCGGCGTCGCTAAGATGAGCTGCTGGCATTCAGCGCCTCAGGTCGATAGGGATTGGGTTGGTTTGCAGCGGTTAATCACCAGAGGGAAGATTTTCACTGGAAAACTTGTAGCAGGCAGCCACTAGTGTGATTTATAGCCCTCTCCCCTAATATTCCCTCCATGTATGGCTCTGCTGGAATGGAGAGCAAAAGCCTTGCACAACAGTGTTGGATCTAGGGTCTTGTTAGGGGGTCCTGAGTCAGCTTTGGGAGCTCACTTCTGCTCAAGCCCCGTGCACACTCTGTCCTTTTCCAACTTGGTCCCCACACCAATTTTCCTGCTTGGGAGATAAAACCCTTAGGAAAAAGAAAAAAACCTGTATCTCTTCCTATATTCTTAGTTGCTAGTCATCAGATGACTGTCCCGAAGCCCAGCTTTGAGGAACAAAAGTCAGCTCAAACCCTCCTGGATGGCAGTAACTACCCTTCAGTGACACCAACACACTGCTGGGTCTGACCCCCAACCCCAGGCAAAACCTGGGTTGCTTCTGTCCACTAATCTCCCCATGGTTAGCGGACCTTCTGCAAACCAGCTTCACCCCCCAAAACTTTCATGGCAACGCTCAGAAGCACAGGACGAGAGGATTTGGAGTGGAATAGCAGTCCCCTATCTTGTACTACTGCCTCTCCTTCAAGAAAACAAATAAAACACAAGCCCATTTCACCCTTTGCAGTTTGAAGCATTGCCACCATGTAGGTACAATGCAATTTTGAAGTCTGATTGTTACCCAAGTTAAAAATTGAGTAGGAAGAGGTCTCTGAACTCGGAAAGAGTACAGGCTACGTTCTGTGATGTAGGAAACCTAAAAGAAACTAAATCTTTAAAGAACTACATGTAGATTCATAAAATGTTTTGGTGAACACATTAGTTATTTTGGAGAGCAGTAATGTTGACTTAAAATATTTAGCTTTTGAATATGATGTAGAGTATTTGCATAGACTGAATGTAGTCATGTGTTTGGGGAATGAATATCTTTACTTCTAAGTATTACTTGTTATTCTCATATAGAACAGCCTGAGGAAATTTTCTTTTGCTTATCTACATTTCAGTCTCTGTGCTTAGATTTCTTCTGGGATCTGACCTATAAACTGACCTATAAAAACAACTGGATTTATGATACACTAAAGTTTACAGCAAACACTCAACAAATACTATACTCCTATTTCAGATATGAAATTAATAGTGTTTAAATATAGCCTCAGACATTAACATTTTTGCTGTTTACTGAGTGAAGTAGTTTTCTAGCAAATGTCAAGGAACCAGCTAATAGGTAAATGTGCCAAGGAAAGTAACTGCACACCGCCATCTACGGTGCAAGCCGGGGATATTGCAGGAGCTCTGTTTATCGCTGGGAGACGTGAGAGGGGGTATTCATGACCAAAAAATGTCGCAGATTCTCCTTTTCTGGCAGCAGTTCCTGCTGGGGCAGAGCACGCGTTGCAGAAGGGCCATTGCGATACAGAACGTGCATGACTGTTGTGTGAGGAGTGAGAATGAACGCAGAGTTTGGAGAGTAATTATTTCTCTGAGCAATGTTTGGACCATTAAGGACATATTTAAGAATGGCCAGGTGAAACCATGCAGGAGGGTGGGAGGAGTGCAGCATCCCATTTCTGGTGGGAGAGCTCCCACTGGGACCCCAGGCTGCAGGCACCACCGCAGCCCAGTTTGCACGGCGCATTCCGAGAGCCCCGTGTTGGGTCCCGGCTGCTGGTGGAAGTGGTTATTTCAGACACGGGAATGCTCTCTCCCTCCTCACTCCTGCCCTGTCTCTGGCTCTCCGCAGGTGCCTCTTGCCTCACCTGGCCTCCCAGCCAGCAGCTGCTACTGCCCACCACTTGCATTTTCCAGGAGCTGAGTTGGGATGGTCTACACTGACTGCAGGAGGGCAGCCTTGGACCACCCCCAAGTCCACACCGGCCATACAACAAGGCTGTGTGCTGGTTTTGGCTAGAGCAGAGTTAATTTTCTTCATAGTAGCTACTGTGGGGCTATGTTTTGGATTTGTGCTGAAAATAGTGTTGATGACACAGGGATGTTTTCATCATTGCTGAGCAGAGCTTACACAGAGTCAAGGCCTTTTCTGCTTCTCATCCCACGCCACCGGCGAGGAGGCTGGGGGGGCACAAGAAGCTGGGAGGGGGCACAGCTGGGTCAGCTGACCCCAATGGACCAAAAGGCTATTCTGTACCATATGATGTCATGCTCAGCACATCAAGCTGGGGGAAGAAGAAGGAAGAGGGGGACATTCGGAGTGATGGTGTTTGTCTTCCCAAGTTACTATTATGCATGATGGAGCACTGCTTTCCTGGAGATGACTGCACACCTACCTGATGATGGGAAGTAAGAATGTATCTCCACCCACGAGTTTTCTTACTATTGCGCTTCCGATTCTCTCCCCCATCCCACCAGGGTGGAGTGAGCGAATCACTTGGTGGTGCTGAGTTGCCGCTGGGTGGTGCTGAGTTGCCGTCTGAGGGTTAAACCACAACAGGCTGCAAGCACCCACTCCAGGCACAGCCAGCAGCTCCATAAAGACACATCACATGGTCCTGGGGAAGAGAAGCAGGAGGGTGCCCAGCATACCACACACATAAATTATATACATAGCACATGGGCAACCTTTTACCGTCTCTCTAGGGTTATCTCTTGCAAGTGTAAAAAATCAAGAGAAAATCCATCGCTGAAGAGTTCCTCCTATGTCCTCCAACCTATGCACAACCATCCTCTTCAACAACCTTTTCAGGGACACTAGATGGTTAAAAGAAACTGGGAATCATTGCACAGGGCAAAAGTAGCCAGAGAGGAAGAACTAGTGGTGTGTGAGGTTTCTGCTTTTACCATCCACCTCTGGTGTGCCTTGCAGCCCATGGGGTGTCCCTTGAAAATCCCCAGTGCTCAGCAGAGCGTGCTCTGCTCATAACCTGGCTGCTGAGATCTTTGCTACTTGGATGGCTATGAACTGAGCACATCCCACTGTGGTTATTACTTTATTAGTGAGGCTGTTTGTTCACCTCCTGTGCTAGTAAACTGTTGGGGTTTAGACTAAGACGTAGGTGGAACAAGGGCTGGCACCAATATGTGCTGGGACACAGCCTAGTACAACTGGGTTCAACAGCTAGGTTTGGTAGTTAGCTGACATCTCAATATAAATCTTTGACAACATCAATAATAGTTAGTAGCCTTGTCCCTAAATAACTGTTTATCCAATTATAAAACCAGTCCTAAGTTAGCTGAAGCCTGAGTCCCCATTAGCCTCCCTCTCAGAAGAGAACATTTATCATACAGATTGGCCATAGGCCCCTGTATTATCCACACTGGGCTTCCTCCAATGAGCTTATCTCATCTCAAATTGATGATGAATTATTATGAACTTGCTTTGGACATCTTACTTTAGACTTTTGGCTCAGTGTCCTAGAAATTTCTTCGGTGCCAGATTGTTGACTTCAGTCTTAATTAATGGTCACTTGTTATCAGCTTAGTTCAAATGTTTGGTTTCTAACTTTTGGTTGTGTAGTCTAAACATTTCCAAAGCCCAGATAGACGGCTTTAACTTAAAATGTTATGATTTTGATATTGACTTGATGCTTTCCTGGCTGAGTGTGAAGATTTTATTCTTCCGTCACTTTGATTAATAGACCTGTTACAAATCCTACCCTGTAGAGTACCAAGGAGGGAAACAGCTAAACACCATGTAGATTAACCTAGTTAAAAGTTAATCTTATGTTTCTGTGAGAAGTTTTTTATTTGCTCAGAAGCTGCTTCACTCTTCAGTACAGTTTTCAAATTATGAATTATCGCACTTCTCCGCAGTCACCTATTTGTCTTTTTCTTAGCCTAAAATTTTGTTCTGCAGCTCACAGGCTGTATGGTCAATCATTACTACTCTATTACACAAGCACTTAGGCGTTCAATTTAAGTATGAAGAAAGTATTCTGCGAAGCTCTCCGCTAGCAAATTGCAAGGTCTTTGCCCCTAAGAGTTCAGACAGGATCTTTACATGAAGCCCTGGTTGTTCTCCCACCATTACACAGGCATCAGGCATTCTCAGCTGCAGATACTAGACCATTCACAGGTTTCGTAATGGCTTGTTCCCACACCCTCCATCAAATATTCTTTAGCTATTACAAACTTGTTTTGGGAAATCACAGTCTTTAGCACAGTAAAAATTTTAATGCCTAGGTTCCTTTTTTACTAATACAGCTCATTCTGTCTCATCAGCTTGTAATCAGAGATGCATTTGTGTTTTGCAAGCTCACTCTAATACCTTCTTACTAACTAACCAAGCAGATTTTATCAATTGTTTCCTAAAACAGAATTTGAGTAACTTCTGGTTAACAGAAGCCATGTTTGAAATGGAAGACACTTTTCATATTGTCAGGTTCGTTGTACCAGCCAGGCTTTTGATTTAGTTGGAGAAATTACATTGAGACTGAAACACTAAAACTATTATCAGCTTTGAAATCATAAAAAACGCTTCATATTTTCCAGTTTCGATCATCTGAGATTCTTAAAACACTCATGAAATGTATTAATTTATGTTCTGGGGTAGATATATATGTATTCTCTGTCTTGCATGTACCAGCAGTCATAAAATGGAATTAACATCTTGTCTTAGTGCATACTTCAGATTTATGCAAAGAATACTGTAGAGTATTCCCATCACTTTTGGGTGAAAGATTAGATATGTTCAGGGGTTTTGTGACAATTTCTTCATAGCTCTCTCTAAAGAAATAACATAACAGGTAATCTAGTTATCAGTTGGCCCCAAAAAACATTGCACTTAAATCCATTGGAAGTGCAAGGAGTGAACATGTCTGCTCAGCTCCTTGCACAGCTGTGTGGAGATTCAGCGTAGACACAAAAAGTTTTTGTAGACATTCTGAGACTTATCTACACCCTAATTCAGTTAAACGAAATAGTAGCATCCACGTGATCAAAGTCGCACATCCCGCTGGGTGAGTTAATGGCGCATGAGCAGCAGTGAACTGGTGACACGGGAATCCCTATGGAAAATGTGTAGGTGCCCAGAGTAGCAGTTTCCTTACAGTACTACAGCCAAGACTTCTTTATTCCAACAGCCTCTGGTGACCACTGTCATTCATGAGGCAACTTAATCATACAGATAATTTATTTGTTTTGTTCCACTCTCATCTCTAATAAGCTTATGCAAACCTTTGACTTCTGCCCCACTCTACAGATCAGGGTCACCAGATACTGTCTCGTTATGTGTGCAAACTTCATGACTATTATCTGTTCATTAAATGGGAAGCCTGCCTTACCGTCAGTTGTCCTGATTAATTCCCTGATGAGAAGTTGGATGAACTGTTAAATCCTGCCTTTATTGGAGTGTTTGGACCTCTGTGCATAGGCAAATCATGAACGGAGGATTATTTTGTACCTTGGCTGCAAGCATGGTTGCTCTGACAATCACAGTTGTTGTATGAGCGAATGTGCTCAAAAGTGGATGTGTAAATGAAGTTCTGGGCATAAAGTTATAAATTCCATCACTCAGCAAAGTTACAGCAAGGTAAATGTAGAGATCACTCTCCTTTTGTGTATATTTTTTTGTTTATTGGCTAGTTGAAGAAGTAAGATGTCCACTGATGGACTTATAATGGAATGTCTCATAAGTTATGATACTTACTTGCGTTCTTTTTTACTCATTCAAATGTTGGTTTGAATATCATAGAGCTCAGGAGGTCTCCTCTGAGATAACTTCAGAGTCATACTGATCTTGGTCAGGTAATCTGTCCTGAAACAGCAGATAAATTTGAATGGGTATCAGATTATTTTTCTCCTGGCTAGCTGCACCCAATACTATAATATTACCATTGGGGGTAGTTAACAAATATGCTTTGGTATCAATGTCTGAATATTTTCTAAATCTCATTGACTAGCTTAGTGGTATAATGAAACGTTATATGATGTCTGTGCAGTTTTTTCCTTTTTCTGTCCTACTGGGATGTCTGTAGAGTAGAACAAGTTCTCTAAAATCTAAGTGATTTACAAATGTTCCTTTTTTTGCTGCAGTTCTTCCTGAGAATTCAATGTCCATTTCTTAAATGGCATCATTGTGTCTCTGATAAAATCTGGTATTTACTACTGTGAATTCAGTTTAACACTAATAACATAATGAAAATAATCATCATTTGCAAAAGATGGGCAGCTCCAACGACATGTGTGCCTCCAGCCCTGCACTGCTGACAATCCTGCCTCTCCCTCTGAGCCCCAGGAAGCCTGGCCAAGTGTCCGCAGTGTGTTCAGGACATTGCTACCAGATGCTTGTAATGTGCACCCAAACTGTGACCGTGGCCAGGGGATGCGAGCCTCCTTTGTCCAGTCATACACCTTATGTAAAGGTCATTCGTGCTCTAGGAATGACAGAGTTAGTCTCTCAAGGTACCCCTATATATTCCCCTCACTACAACAATACCATTTCCTCAAAACAGACCTTCCTTTGCAAAGCAGCCAGAGTCTTCCTCCCATGGAAGAACACAGAGGCGATTCAGTGGAAACAGGCTGGATGATCAAGCCTGGCTGCTTTCAGGATGAGTTTCTTGGTGGTGTGTGTTCTTCTAAGGTGGTTCTGAGCTTTGGGGAAGAACCCTACACTTCAGGCTTCCCAATTAACCATTAGTTCTTTGGACTAACAATCTCATACCCATCAGGCAAGAAATTGAGGGAGACTTCTGAGTAATTTGCCTCAGATCCAGTGCAGACAGAACCAATGTGATTACAGGGAAGTATCACCCTCAAAAGTGTATGTTCCGCGTGAACTTTAGTTAAATTTATAGCTTCCCTTAGACAAATAGCTGTGAACAAGATAGCTGCTTTCTGGCTAGATAAAGATAGAAAAAAAAATTGTGCTCAAAAAAAAATAATTGCATCATCTGTTTGTCATCTCAAAAGTCGTCTGCTGCCTTGAGTCTGCCTTGGGGCAGCAATGGGAAATCTTCCAGGACCTGATAGCAGAAAAAAGTATCATGGCACAACTTAGTGCTGGATAACAACCCTTGTCACCAAGGGGTCTGCTTGAGTTTCTGGGTAGAAGAGGGAAGGAGGTTTTTTTGTTTTCCTATGTCTCACTGCCTTTCTCCTATCATTGAGCCCCAGCTCCTGAGACACTCTCATTCCACTCTTGGGTTGGGAGGTCTCCCAGAGAAACTGGGAATCTCCAAGACAAGGGGGACTCCTTTCTCTATTCCCGACCCTCAACAATCCCCAAGGACCTACAAAACATTACTCCCCCTAAGCCCATGTTTATGGCAACTCTGCTCTGCTTCAACACTTTGCTGGGGGGAAGAAGAAGGATCCCGGCCAGGGAAAGGGGAGGCAGGGTCAAAATGTGATGTGGGTCTAGGCATTACCCCGCCACTGCTGGGGCATCATCCCTGCATAAGTGGGGCAGAAATACAGCACAACTGGCCAAAGCAGTGCAAGGCGAGCTACTGGTCTAGAATGGTGAATGCCACCACCCCCATGGGATTTTGGTATCAAGCAGTTTCATGTGCACTTGAAATCACAGCACTCCCAGAGCATCTGTGCCGTGATCATGGTTAGCTGCACGGTAAAGGTGCTCAGAAGTCCAGTCGGTGACGGCACCCGGGTTGGCCAGGGAGGAGGGACACTGGCAGCACCACGGCTTGGTGGAGTCACCAGGGAGCTTCCCACAGGCTTGGGCAGGCTCCTCATCAAGCACCCTGAGTAGATGCGGCTTGGGAAGATGCTCACCCCTGAGTGACCACAGAATGACTGCCTGTCCTCTGCATGGGCCTCTGGGAACAGGCAGGACGATTTGAGGGGTGGGAAGACTAATTTATTTTGTTATGGTTTGGGCATTTGTATGTGTTTATGTGGGCTGCATAAAAACTGCTATCTTTTGATATTCTCTTGCCTGCTTTTACTAACTTGGATTATTTGTTTTCATGCAATCGTAAGTACATTAACTTTTAGTTTAAAATCTAGCTTGCTTTTGAAATGAAAATCTTATATAAATTACCAAATTAAATCCAAAATATTCCTCGAGCAGTTCAATATTTACTTATTTTATTTTTTTTAATTACATTAGCTAGAGGCATACTTTTGGATTTGTAGGTGTTTGGGTAACTTAATTTAAAATCACAAACCAGACTAGACTAGATAAGAGAAACCCAGGTCAAATTATTCTGGTTGTGACATATGTGATACATAATGCTGTGTAATTAGATATTAAAGTGGTTGCTGTGCAGCAGGATGTTTTATGAAAATGGGACAAATGTTTTTTAAATGTACCATTGGAAACCAGACAGATGGTAACCTATATCCCCAAGGAGGATAGCTGAATTCCACCAAGTTTTTGACATGAATTTGAACTGTAGTGAACAGGAAAGGAGGGAATTTGTGATTATAGCTCAGGTCGCCATTAGTCAATGTTTGGCTGAATGTGCAAAGGATGCTTATATGGTGCTTAGTCTGGACAGTAATGTTTTCTGGGGATTTGTTCTTTCTTGAGCAACAGCAGAGCAGATGGTGACAAAGCAGATCTAGCAATAAATCATGGAGACAGGATATTTGAAGCAAGCAAGATGATCTAGAGGAACAAAATAGAAACGGGGGGATAATTGTTACACAAATGCAGAGCGTATTCCCACTAATTTTATTAATGCAGGGGACAGTACTTAAAGGCTGAGCATTTTCATGTAGCTTGGCTGTTAAAATCCCTATTAAAATTTTTAATCAGCATCCTTTGGGAGCAAAAGTTTTCAAAAAAAAATCCCGGCTCTGTACTGAAACTTCTGCTGACTGCACAATTAAAATACACCTGACAATCTTAAAGAGCTGCATGCCTCTCAAGAATCACCAGTTTTGCAGCACTGTAGGATTCAGCTCTGAAACCATGGCAGGCTTCAGCACTTCTCGGTGCACATAGAAGTAATGGGAAAGACACCTACAAATATTATGTAACACATGAAGGAAAAAACAGCAAACCCAGGGAACAACATCTCCATGGACCTGTATTATACACTAGCCGTCGGACGGTGGTGTTCCCTCTGCTCCCCACAGCACAAATCTCCATCCCTGCCAGAAGCTGTTTCTTCCCTGCCAGCCTGGCCACAGCCTGACCCTGGGAATGGCTCTTCCTCCCAGTTCCCTGCTGTCTGTTCTCCAATCTCACCAGCACCTGCATCCACAGGACAATCCCTCTCTCTCTGGTACATCTGTAGTCCCACTTAATATTTCAGCTGGAGTGTTTATTCCCCAGGTTGGAGGCTGCTGATGAAGAGGAAGTCACTGGTGAGTCGTTCGTGCTCTTGGGTGGGCGAAGGGACCCTTAGCCCCCCATTCTTGCACTAAAGCTAGGCAGAACCTAGCTTCCAAGAAACACCGTATGGCGAGGAAAAGGCAGTTCCCAGCTCGCCAGGCTCAAGCAAAGGATTACCATTGTGTTTTGTACACAACACTACAGCTCGGATAATCCGAGAGCTAGAAGCTATCCATCAATTCAACAAACATTTTTTCACAGATCTCCATATCAGATCATTCTTGGTGCCTTTCAGGATGTGCCACGGCTCAAGCACCATCCTGCAGCCTTGACATGTAATCAAACCACAAAGATCTTATCATGCAGCGATTATCAAGCGGGTGGTAACCATGCGTCCCCTTGGATTGTTTGCTGTTTGCTTAAAGGTAGCGGTTCCTCTCATCTGCCTCATCCCAGCGATGCCGTGAGACAGCCCTACTACAAATGATTGCTACACCGAGGTGTATTTGTGTGCTGCACAAAGGATCCTCTTTTTAGCAGATGAAGGACCAGGCAAACTAAGTTCCTCTCATCTGCCTCATCCCAGCAATGCCACGAGACAGCCCTACTACAAATGATTGCTGCACCGAGGTGTATTTGTGTGCTGCACAAAGGAGCCTCTTTTTAGCAGATGAAGGACCAGGCAAACTAAAGGCAGGATTATTGAACAGTAAGTATCGGCATTTTTGGTGCAAAATGTATCACGGAAGTGTATTTCAACAGCCCTCTGAGAGAGTAATTTTCAATCAATAATTATAAAAATAGAGCTATTAAACTCAGATGAGCAATTCCCCGATATCGTAATGACTCTGTTTTCTTTTTCTGATCATATATTGGAATGAGTTGTTGTAATGTGAAAACAGGTAGAAAAGTGAGACAAGCCATTAATGGGAAGGGCTAAAAGCGTAATATTTTGCCCAGTTTTTCAGTAGCTTGTACCCAAGTCTGAATTATGAGAGCAACAAAGCCTTATGTCTCCTGTCTGCACATACTCTTGTGTCATGGCTGGAATTAAACTTTACATAGTAGACTTTCAAGACGAAACAGCTTGGTTTCACAGGTACCCATATGTATTAAGCTCTATATAATCAAAGCTTGCACACTGAGATCTATATGCAGTGTGATTGCTGATTTGTCCATTTCTGATTATTGCCAGCATATTTGGGTATTAGTTAGATAGTGCAGAATTAGCATCCTTTGAATACTAGAATATGTATAAGGAGACAGGATTTCTACTAAATGATACAAGCAAATTATTTTGATTGTAAACTATGTAGTACAGACGTATAAATAGCTAGGAAACATTACATGCTAGAAGTGGTGATGAGAGGCTCAGAAAGACAACAGCACAACTGGAAAAGACAAGACCCTGGTGTCAAGAGTGGGCAAACAGAGTATCTCCGTTACAAGGAGTGAGAACAGACTAAGGCTCTTTAGCATGGAACAGAAACAGCATAGGGAGGATATAATCAAATTGTGAATAGCATAGAAAAAGTGGATAGGGAACAGTTGTTCTTTATATCTTCTAGCAATAGCAGGTGATAGCTACAAAATTAGCAAAATGCTAATCAAGCTTTGGGATAGGAAATTCCAAGTGCTAAAAGTATACATGTGCAACAACCGCTACACAATCTTGCAGGGAAAAAAATGCCACCTGATGCGAGTGGAAGCACAACTATGAGCTAATACCATAAGCAACTTGACTCTGGTACAAGCTCACCAAGCCTCAGAGGGGGTGATTGTGTTTGAGGTGTGTCTGTATGCCACGATTTTCCCTTGCACTTGTGTTTCCAGCCTATAGCCATGTGCTTGGGCATGCTGCTGGTGCATTCCGAAATGCATCCTTCCCGGTGGAGGCACAGCTGAGGCTGGGGACCAGGGGAGCAATAGGGGCACCCACGGGCCACGTGGACCTGAGGTGCCCTGGCTGTTAGCTCTCTCCTAAGCCAAGCTGACAGCTGGCATGAGTATCACTGCTGGTAAGGATGTGGTACAGGCGTATGGGCTTGTAACCGTGATGGAGTCAAAGTAGCTGCCAGGAGCGTTTACTGCACCTGCTCTTCCCCAGGTTGCACATTGGAGACAGTTCTAGTTGCACTTTGTCCCTACTGTCTCTCCTTCCTAGTGGGTAGGTTACCTATTTGTCCACCAAGAGAAAAATAAGAGATCCCTGCACTGGCACTCAAAGCATCTTCTTAATGCTTGAGGGTTCTCTTTCTTCTCTCTTCTCTTCTCTTCTCTTCTCTTCTCTTCTCTTCTCTTCTCTTCTCTTCTCTTCTCTTCTCTTCTCTTCTCTTCTCCTCTCTTCTCCTCTCTTCTCTTCTCTTCTCTCTCTCCTCTCCTCTCCTCTCCTCTCCTCTCCTCTCCTCTCCTCTCCTCCTTCTTATCAAAGAAGGGACGAAAAGAAAATATGAAGCAGTAGAATTTACTTATTTCTTTTGAATTGTAGAAGACATTTATAAGAAATGGTGTTAGAACAAAAAGTTTAATGAGTCACATCTCAAATGCTTTACTTAATGCTTCCTTCCTTATAACATTAAAAGATCATCAGAGTAAGGAGGCTGAAGTTCCTCTGTGTCTGAAGGTGTCTGAAACCTTGTACGTTGTATTACTATTTAATGCTGTACAAAGCCAGGGTCGTGTTAACACCTTTGATTCTCTGGGGTAATTAATTCCATCAAAATCAGTGCAGACAGACCTACTAAAGCTTGACAATAGCAAATAAATGACCGAATCAGGAGGTAAATGCATTGCAACATGGTGGTGCAACCTTCACGTTTGTGACAAGAACTGGAGTTTGGGGGCAGAGATGTCTTTCTTTACTCTTCCTAAATCTTAATTCTTCAGCAAAGTTAGTGTAAGGAGAGGAACACGATATCTGGATCCATATTCAGTATTATTAAAATAGCTCTTTTTGACAGGGTTACTTCCATGTTAAAGCAAAGGAGGAAAGCTTTGGGACTCCAGGAGTGGAAGCCCACCAGTGGTGGCCACCAGTGGAGTTTTGATAATGCCTGCTCTAGGAACAGAGGGAACATCCTCATGTCATTCGTGAATGAGACCATTGTCTTATTCCTTATAATTATTTTACAGTGCTGTGAAATGCAGCATTAAAATTTTAAAAAGAGAGGCCATATAGTTAATAAATTAGCAAAGAATCTTTTAATTTAAAAAAAAATATTCTGTTAGTCTGAGACATAATGATGACAGAGGCTACCAAGCAGCCACTTGTCCATAAATAATCGTACTGAATAATTAAACTTATTTCATCTTACTGTTAGAAGCTGGAAGCACGATTGCTTCTTTTGCTTGGATTTAATATTAAGGTTTGATTTGAAAGGTGTTGCTTCAGTGAATGAGTAGTACAATTACAAAATAAACTCAAATATCCCAGGAGAACTACCCTTAAGGTCTGATTTAGTAAGATATTAGTTGCTGCTATAAAATTTCCAAGACTATCTTGTGCACAGATGCTATTTTTAAGAATAAAAACCCCTTCTGGTGCTAAAGCTGTGGGAATGAGACCCTTTTCATGTCAAAGATGATATATGAACTGATAGCTCATGAAAGGTGAAGCTTTGACTAACTTATCAGATGTCTACCTTTATCATTATGGCGGGATGAAGCCATTTGACCAATTACCTTTACTATGTCCTGAGCAGTCTGTGAGCTTGTTTTCATTACCAGTGACAATATGGTCCAATTTGATGCTCTCGGACCAACGTAACTAAACAAATTAGCTTTCCATTCCAAAGCAAATGTAACCTAAAGCAAGCTATGATTTATGTGAAACAAATGCTGGCTACAGCCCACGGGGTCTGCAGCTCTTACCTCTGGCCAAATTACTTTGAAAACCACACAGGAAAACTCTGAAGTTCAATGAAGGAGTAGTACTTACTACCAAAAAATAAATCGCTAGGGCCTGTGCGGATACTGGCAAACATATCAAGCCTTCCAGAAGTGCAGCTTTTTATGAAATGTTCCAACAGCTGAAGAGGTTCATGAGCCGGGCGGCCGGCTCTGCTCAGTAAGAGCAGCCAAGGGAGCAGCAACACTGAACCTGCTGCTCCGGGCTGACTTTTCAGTGACACCGTACATCGTGCAATTAAAAACTCAAAACTTGGGTACCTAACTGAAAATGTGTCTATTTTGTTGGCATCCGATACAGAAGCAGAAATCGCCTTGCACTTTACATAATCCAAATCTCTTTCCTTTTACTGTTTTCCCTTTTAAGAGAAGTTCAGTGTTCACTCTTCAGGACCTTTCCGGCACCAGAGCACAGACCCCAAAGGGTGGGTGCTGTGAATGATGTTAGATTCGTAGCAAATTCCCAGCTGAGAGAAGAACCTGTAGTGTGAGAACCAAGCACTCAGCAGTGGTCCACACACCGCCTCGCTGTCCATGCTCAGGTCTGGCCCATTCATCCCTTAGACTCCTACCTTGCCCAGCACTAATGAGGTCTTTTTCTCAGAAGGCCCTCCCCAAACCAAGAGGGCCTGTGACAGGGTCTTACGCCTCCTGTAGGATGGTAGAGTTGAGTGGGAACACCCTACCAGGGGGATCAGATCCCATCCTGGTCTCTGCATTGACGCTCCTCATCTTGGTGCAGTCTTGCCTCTGTCCTGGAGGACCTCTTTGAAGGTATCCACACGGTGGTAGGCACAATAAAAGAAGAAAGCTAACAGCAATGTTAACTACTAGTTACTACTAGCCTGTGCGTTTTCTTCTGTGGAGATCCAGCTGCAGGACTGTCTCCTCATAGCAGAGAGACCGAATGTATCTTTATAGCACATGAAGAAAGTGCTATTTCTAGAGCAAGTAAAAAGAATATTTGGGCTTCCCAGGAAACTCATTCAATGGCAATCCTTGTGTACTGTTGTGTTTCTCTTCTTCTGTTTTCTGTGTTTAATAGTCCTATAAATCCTCTGGTATATTCTCTTCAGACTATATCCATCCCTCCAGCACCTTTTTCCTGTAGGCTTCTATTTGACATGTTTACTATTAATTGAGATTTGCAGTGCTGTTTGTTTAATTCCAGATTGAGGAAACCCTGAGAAGTGCTGGGGAAGGCTCCTGTGGTGGAGCCTTCCCTAGCTAAAAAGAGGCAGTGGAGTATTTGCTGCTGAGGACGGAAGGGTGAAGAGGGACGGGGCTGCCCTGGCTATGGGTCTGCCTGGGTCAGCTCTGTGCTCTCCTGCTCAGACCTTCCAGACCTGAAATCAGAGGTGTAGCAGAGACCAAACGTCTGGAGGAAACCCATATCCAGAGAGTATCCAGGACTGGTGGATGGTGCTGAAGGAGAAGCTGCCAGGAGGGGACATGCAGGGACCCTCCCACAGGACCCGGTGAGGCAGCAGATGACACAGAGAGGGCTCTGGGTATCTTGTCCTGGCAGCCTATGAGACAAGGAGGTTGAAATTCAGGATTTGTCTCAGGCAGCGTGTGCTACCTGACAGGCAGTAGCTGCTTAGCAGCCTTCCTTTGAGGAGGGTGATGCTGGACAGCCTCTTACTCTTTGGATAATTCCTCAGTGAGCCAGTGTGCTACTGCTCCTCAGAAAGTGGAAAGTGGGAGGGTGATGTAGGATAGGGGTTAATAAATAATAAACCATTCCAGCTGCAATCGAGTCTCTTCCCTTCATTC
Organism: Egretta garzetta; assembly: GCF_000687185.1. Taxonomy (NCBI): domain Eukaryota; kingdom Metazoa; phylum Chordata; class Aves; order Pelecaniformes; family Ardeidae; genus Egretta; species Egretta garzetta. Next base: position 1,486,722 of record NW_009260073.1, read on the forward strand.
CATTTTGCCAGGTCTGTGTGGTGCCGAAGTCTCACTTGAGTAACAACCTAAACCAGAAAAAAACAAGAACTTCAATCCCTGTTGTAACTTTTTTCACATTTGGTATTAAAAAAAAAAAAAAAAGTGTTTGGAATGCTCTTATAACATGGAATAGGAAATGTTTTAGTAATGCTGAGAACAAATTGCATTTCCTCAGAGTATGAAACACTGGAATTTTTTTCCCCTCCTGTCAGGAGAGGAGGAGGAGGAGGAGGAGCAGGAGGAGGGACAGTAACTTTCTTAGAGCTCCAGCCCCTGGAATCATGTCATTTTTAGGAAAACTTTTTTCCTTTTTTTTTTACGGTAGTTGTCTAGCCTTGGAGTTCTGGAACAGGGCTTCTCTTACAGTAGTTTGCTTAGGAGAGAAGAGGAGAGTCCAACTCATGATTTTAGAAGAGGCGAGATTGGTAAGATTCTTCGGTGCCTCTTCTCCCCGCTTTTCCTTGACACCTGAGCACCTCCCTGGAATTAATACATTTCCTCACTAGTAGCGACTGGAACTTTGTAAAGCTAAACTCTCAAGAACAGAAGGATGTGCACACATCTCTTTTTAGGATCTTTAGCATTAGATGAATGTAAAAAATTATTATTTTTCTTAGTGTCACTATAGTTACATGTTGTTCTTAGAAAGAAACTCATATTGCAGTTGTTTATCCTGTTCATCCCCATTATCCTGGGCTTGACAGCATGTCATCAAAATGATCTGGGTGTATTTGACAGTCATAGGACTCACAACAATACCTGAGTAGAATTAGATGTCAGGTGGGACTTTCTTATAATGAAAATATCTAGTTGTAACTCTAGCTCTCTTGTGGTTCTCGTCCTTACTTTGGGCCACAAGTCAGCAGCTGCAGTCACACCGATTTGTTCGAACATAGGGTGCAGACTGGAGTGTGCAGCATGGGCAATTCAGAAACTGCTCTGTTGGAAGGAGTTTGGACTGAGGCTTCAGATGTCCTCCAGAAATTTTCTTTTTACAGGGACATCATGAACTTCAGCTGCATGCAGCGGCTGTGCTGAATAAAAACCAGGTTTCTCACATATCCCTGTGTTCTCCAAGAATGCGGCGTGGCATTTACACAAAGTGTAAGTCTGTAGTTCTCGTTTCTAAGAGTAAACATGCTTGGGATTTTGCTTTTGACAGGCTTTATTGCATATAGGAATACAAGCGTATTTCCAAAAATCATGCGGGCAAGGCTCTAACTCTGAGAGACTTGCAGGGCTGTATTTCCACTCTTTAAGTAGAAATTATACTTTTGAAAAATGCCTTGTTGTTTTCTCTCATCACAAATAACTCTTTTAAATACTGAGACCTGGTTCAGACTCAAAATGGGATCTGCGATCCCAGCTGATTTCTTTCTATTCACACACTCATCCCGGCCGTAAGGGTCTTGTAGGTTAAACCAGGCCTTTAAAATGACTCCTCGGTAATTCTGTGTCTTACAGTTCGGCCTTTCCCAATCATCCTTGTAACTCAACTGCCCTCCAAGGATTCACAGAGGAGTGACTGACTGGCACTGAGACTAGATAAATTATTCTGTTGATGGTGCCTAGGAGGTAATAAAATCCAGTTTAGTCTCTCAGATCTGGAAAGCCAACGAAGGCAGAAGAAGGAAATAGCAGTAAAAGCTGCATTTTGTCAAAAAGTCAGTGAGTATGTGACTGTGAATATCTACAAGGGCAGCCTCTAGAAGAAGAGGATGCCATTTCTGCAGCCACCTTTAAAAGCAGACAAAAACTAGAAATAACAGATGATATCTCCATTACATAGGACTGTACCTCATTAATTTTCTTTGTGACCAGAAGAATATTTATATAGCAGCTTCCAGCCAGGGAGCTCAAAAAGCTTTAAAAACTCCAATTAGTCACACCTCCGAGTTCGGGCAATGCTATCTCTATTGTACAGATGGAACGACGGTGACACGGGGAAGTTGTTTATCAAATGAGCACAACCAGCCTGTAGAGAAGGTAAAGCATAAGCCCTCAAATGCCTGCCCCCTGTTCCTGCACTTTGACCATCCTTCTGTCAAAGAGCCTTAATGAGCTTTATATATGTATAGAAATATCAATGCATAATAATCTGCCTTAGCATTCTGAGGGAGGGCTAATAAATGTAAGAATAAGACATAAATCATTGATTAAAATGTCAGAAGTGATGAGAATAAAAGATTGCTCCTGCCTTTGCTGAATTACATATGCAAATTTGCGTACACTACAAAATGAACGTCTTTAAATGAATGAATCAGAACCTCACGTAGAAATGACTGAGCCATATTTGCATACAACATTTATTAGGAGGAGATGCGCTTATTTTTGGAATAAATGGGGAGGGCAAATCCCTGGAATCTGCTGAAGCAGCCTGTGCCTGCAGCTCATCAGAGCACGCTGTCTCCCCTGCCAGTGTCTGCAAACAAATACGAGTTGTGCCCTGAAAAAACATAAACTGGCAGATTCAGGAAAACATTGACGCATCCCAAACATTTACAGGAGTTTACCGCATTGTCTGTACTCTGAATAAATTAAAGCCACCGACTTTTTCTTGATATTCTTTTATTTTCAGGCAGCCAGCTTACTACTTTGGCAGACTTTGAATTCACCATTAGGACAGGAGCATCCATATTTATTCGAGGCAAATTCCATACACTGTTAGCTGAAAAACAGGACAACTTTTCAGTGAGATCTGCCCCAAAGGTACTGATGCAATGAAAAAGTATTGGAATTGGAAAGCATAGCATACCCCACCTATATCTCCGACGTCCAAAATTATCTGGTATAGAGAACCATGAAAAAAAAATCCTGTCTGAGATCTAAGTTATCTCATTCAGTGTATTAATTCAGAAAATTGTACTTTTCATGAAGCACTGGGCCTTCTTTGAAGCTTTATTTCACCTGCAGCTCCTTTGATTTGAAGTAAAAGTGAGGGCACCCGGCATCTGCATTTTCAGCAATGCTCAAAACTATTCAAAGCGTAGGAAAGTCTTTTTAAGTAGGTGCAGTGAAAGCACAGGGGAGAGAGCGGAGAGCAGGAGGAAGCGTGTCTAATCCGTCCTGAGGCCTGCCACGGGCATCCCCCTGAGCCTCTGACCACCTTTTCTTCTTCCTTTGGTGCTGGTTACTTCTTGAAATGAAGAGCTTGTGGAAAATACATGTGAGCAGTGACATACAGTCATGGCAGTGGTAATTCTCCAACTGTTTCAAGAGCGTTGGATATTAATCAAAACAACGGTCCTTAATGAAAACAAAAAATCCTTCTCTATACACCTTATTGCTTTTTTTTTCTTTTTTTTTCCAGGAAGACTGGTGCATCCATTAGTGTCCTGGTTTGGGCTGGGATAGAGTTAATTTTCTTTCTAGTAGCTGGTGTAGTGCCGGCTAACTCCCCCAAGCAAGACTTCATATGGTCTGGAATAGCCCTCTGGCCTGTTGGGGTCAGCTGTCCTGGCTGTGCCCCCTCCCAGCTTCTTGTGCCCCTGGCAGAGCAGGGGAAGCTGAGAAGTCCTTGTCTGGTCTCGGCACTACTTGGCAACAACTAAAGCATCAGTGTGTTGTCAACATTCTTCTCGTACTGAACCCAAACCACAGCGCTCTCCCAGCTGCTAGGAAGAAAATTAACCCTATCCCAGCCGAAACCAGGACAATTAGCGAGCGTGCTCCGCGTCCAGGTGACTTGGGCAGGCAAGACCCTGTTCCAATCCGTGCCTTAAAGCAGGCGGGGCGGCTGCCGGGGGCGCTCGGCCGGGCTGAGCATCCCCCCGGGTGAGCATCCCCCCGGGCGAGCATCCCCCCGGCTGAGCATCCCCCGGGCGAGCATCCCCCCGATGAGCATCCCCCGGGTGGATGCTCGTCCATTCACCCGCCCCAGAGCCTGAGCCACCCGTTCCATGCCCAAGGCTTACACACCGTGTAACCAGATGGTTCATCGCCCTGGCAAGTCCCGACGAGAGCCACCAGCTGGCCACAGAGGGGTGGAGGAGGATGACCTAAAGCTGCTCCAAGGGTCATAAAGTCACTCAAGGAAGGCCCTAAAGCCATTTGGAACAGCTTGAACTATTTCCAGGTAGCAACGCTTGACCTCCAGGTAATGTTGCGAGAAGAGGAAAGTTAATGTTTCCTATGAGGAAAGGCTGAGGGAGCTGGGCTTGTTTAGCCTGAAGAAGAGAAGACTGAGAGGGAATCTCATCAACACATACAAATATCTTAAGGGTGGATGCCACGAGGACAGAGCCAGACTCCTCTCAGAGGTGCCCAGTGACAGGACAAGGGGCAATGGGCACAAACTGAAACATAAGAGGTTTCATTTGAATATGTGGAAGAACTTCTTTACTTTGAGGGTGACAGAGCACTGGAACAGGCTGCCCAGGGGGGTTGTGGAGTCTCCTTCTCTGGAGATATTCAAAACCTGCCTGGATGATGTTCTGTGCAACCTGCTGTAGGTGAACCTGCTTTAGCAGGGGGGTTGGACTGGATGATCTCCGAAGGTCCCTTCCGTCCTTTGCCATTCTGTAATTCTGTGTAATGTTTGTAACTCTTCTTGCTGCAATAAATGTCCACATTTGAATCACAACCACAAGAAAGACAGCAGCAGTAAGCTGTCCAGTAGCGTTCTGATAAGCAAAGATTTAGGGTTCAAGCATCAACCCAAAGGTGAGTGCTAATATAATCCAGACACAACCCAGCACCACTTAACTTAGAAGCAAGATTAAAAAGAAACCTGCATTCTGCTTGCCAAAGACATTTTCCTGTGCTATTCGCAGTTCTAAGAGACATAATACAACACAGATTGCCTTGGTACAAATGAATTTTGGACAGCTGGTTACATTGTCAGTAGTGCTATCTACTACGTACCTCTTCAGAAAAAGTGTTCATGAAAAGGCAGGCTGTGGTACTGTGGCCATTTGTGACCTTCCCATTTCTTTGCCACTCTGAAGCATAGGACACGTGGCAGAATCTTTTATAAAGCAGGGTCACGAGCAACCATCCCACTTCACATCCCAGCTTCGGTTCACTCAGAATTTGCTTTTAAAAGACTTGAAGATACATCCTCTTGCACATAACAACCTTTTCTGTCTTAACAATTCTGTTCTACCTTTGGCAAGCTTCAGTATGTCAGTCCCTTTCATGCCTATAGCTGTTTTTTTGGAGAAAGTAGTTTAAAAAAAAAGAGAGAGCAAAGCACAGGTTTGAGCAAGGAACAGGGCAATGCTCTGCATTGCTGTAGTGCTTCAGTGACTTGGTCATAACCTGGACCCCTCTGTACAAGCCACTGGGCAAGCACAGAGCAACAGGGCGGCTCCTGCTCTGGCTCATTGGCCTTCCAGGGAGCCAATTTTATAAGTATTAAAGTTCAGAAACTTTGGGAAGTTCACTTATAAACAAGCAATATTTGATTCCAAGTAAGAGGATTTGTTCTAGGTTTGGCCTTAACAGTGTCACCAATAGATCTACTGGTGTTTGTGAAGAGTTTCTCAAGGCAAAGTGCAGCCTGAAGAGGTCTTCCTGATCTTTTGTAATGACACCAGCTTTCACATTTTACTTTAGGTTAATTGGACACCTACAGATTCCATCCTCCACATGATAAATAAGGCAGGCTCATTCCTAGAACAGACCCAAACAAAACAAAAATCTTCCCCCGCCAAGAAGAACTACCCCTCAACCTATAAATCCATAAATAAATCAGAAGAATAAAAAACATATCCAAGAAGCTTATCTTTTAAAGGCAATCATATTCCTGAAAATACAGTGTGCACTGCTGTGCATACATTTCAGGACAACAACGACCAGCATGTGCTGAAAGTAATCTCTCCATCTTTAAATACAATCCTGTGACATTGGAGAGATGCCAATCAGCCTGCATTCCCTGCTCATCCTAACAGACTGACCGTGTCCCTCAAGTCATTCCTCTGAAGTTATACTCTGGGTGGATTTGTCCCTTTGTGTCCACTCATCAAGTTTTGCCAGACAGCTGCTAACAGGAGGGGGGAAGGAAATATTGGCAAATGTGTCAAAAACTGGTCATATCTATCTGACCATTCTGAGTCTGAATATAATAAGTATTGACTTTTTTTCCTCTTTCTTTTGTATCTGGTACTATTAGTTTAGCATTTTGTTACCATATAATTATTAGCAAAAAGCCAGAATCGATATAAATACAGCCCTTCAGTTCTTAATTTTCTGTGTTACCTACACTCATTTGTGCCCTGGCTTTGGATGTATGCAATTTTGTAAAAGTTCTCTTTATCATTAAAAAAACGGGAAAAAAAAAAAAAAGTCCAATCCTATGATTCCAGAATTTTCTGGTAAATTCAGTAGGGGAGGCACTAGGCGTTAACAGTGAAGATCAGACTTTTGCTTCAGGAGCTTCATTCTCAGCCTGGAAATCACAAACTGCTCTTTACCTTGTGGCTTCGACCAAGATTCAGACTGATGGGATTCTGACCCAGCAGCCATCCAAGAGGTACTGAAAAATAAGTATTTCATAACAGAAGAAAGTTTCTTTAGAGACCTATGTAGGCATAAGTGAAAATTTTATGCAGTTTCTGTCATCATGGTTGTCTGTGCCCAAACACGAAACCTTTATAACGAGCCCCTGTAGTGGGCACAGTGTTGTCACCGTCAGGTAGAAGCATGGGATCTAGGTGGTGTTCAGAATACAGATAAGACTGACCAGTCTCTCTCAGAGAAAGATTATGGGAGCTATTAAAAACTTGAAAGCCACAAACCCTTCACATTTCTTTCTTCAATTTTACACTTGCCTTGAGACGCTGATGATTGAAAGGAGAACACTTTGAGGTCTTCGTTTTCCCAAGCCACTATTTTACACTTGCCTTGAGATGCTGATGATTGAACACTTTGAGGTCTTCGTTTTCCCAAGCCACTCCAAATTTACTGTTATGACCAAATATGACCTTAAATACCAAAGTCTACTAAAATCCAAAGAAACCCCACTCAGTATCCACCTAGCCTAGTAAAATGCAACTCTTGGGGAAGCTCTGATGACCCCTCCAGTTCAACACATATCGACCTCCTCTGTAAGAACAACCAACAACTGGAAACTAGTAGCTTTTCTCCCTGCATCCCAAAGATCTCCTGTCCACTAGACTCTGAGAATACCTAAACCATCAGAATCAGACCCTCAGTGAAGCTGGTGGTGGCTTTTTACACCACGGTCAGAGATAGAAGAGTTTGTACCCGACAGCCTCACAGGTAAATCTTGCTAGACTGGAGCTGTGGATTTAAGCTGAATGGAGTTCTTGTCCCAGACCTCCCACTTCTCTTGTTGTCACTCCAGCCACAGACCATTTCTGAAGAGCAAGCAGATCCTCTGACTGATTTTCATGCTCTAGGGACCATGAAACACCCAGAGAGAAACAATGATCTCAGGTCCAACTTTTTGAGAAACGGGTGCATGTTCTTAGCAGCAGGAAAGACTTTGAGATGGAAGTACCAGCCAACAGCACTGAATGGACGACCTGGTGGTCTGCAAGGAGATGGCATCATTTTTTGAGTGACCATTAAACGGCTTTTGTCATCATTCTATTGGATAACACACACACACACCCCAAAGCTTCAGCTGTTTTTGCAAAAAATATTCACTACATTTAGTTGCTGAACAGTTAGTGCCTGAATTTGGAACATCTGCAACAATACTACCAAACCTAGGAAGTAATTACAAGAGTTTCCCAAAGCCCTGAAAACCTTGCCCCTCTGTCAGCAACAGCTGTTCCATTAGTTTAATAGGCTGCACAGTGCCCTCAAGATCCTCAAATTACTGCTTTATGCTTCTGTCTTGGCAACATTGATGTATTTTGAGTGCTCCTTTGTCACCAAACCACTCTTCCCCTTCCAAAGAGCGATGTATGAAAACAGGAAACTCTCTTCTACAGTTAAAAGCAAATGGTGCAAATGGTCCATGAGATGTGAAACTTCCCCAGGAAGTTTCCCCCTCCTGTGCTCTTCTGGAGGGTTTTTTGTTGCAATATGGTCAGCATAAATTAATGAAAGCACTGTGACATCTGAGCACTGTATAAAATGAGGCTGGTAGCTTACAAAAGCAATTACTCTTTCGTGTGAAACTGTAAGAGTGTACAGGCCATTTTAAAAATACTTTCTGGGTTTGCACTGTCCGATATTACTAAATGTTCTCAGTCCCAGAAGGAGTTTCCTTTACCCTTATTATTCTTTTTCTTTATTTACTTTGAAATTATAAAAATGCATTAAAAGCACCAAAAAAGCACATGCAAAACAAATATAGAGCTGAAAATATAGTGCTGAAAATCTTCTTTCAGAAAATGTTTCAATTAGAAAAATTCCATAACTCGATAATGAAATGTGTCACAGGGAGATTTTCAATAACATTTTGTTTCTGTTAAGAATACATTTTCAAAAAGTTATAACATCTGTTGTTGCAACATATTTGCTCTACAATAATTTGATTCTATCCTCAAGTTATTTAGTTCAGAAATTTTAAATTAAAAATAAAATTGTAAATGTAAGTCATGCCATAGAAAACATTTGGCTGTCTTGCTCCACAGGCAATTTTGAGGTTCTGTGTCTTTCACAGAAATGAAATTCCACTGGAATTTCCCACAGAAAGAGGAACCTGTGTACAGCTCTCACTAAAGACAACAGCCTTAGAGTCAGCTCTGCAGGAATTTGTTGTCCCTAGCTCCGTAGCATTGCCTCTCCTCTCCCTTCAGTGGCAGTGTTAATGAAGAAATGGTGCCTTGCAGGTTAATAGATTTGGACTTAAGGCAACACTTTTTCAAAAGGTGGCTTGATCACGGGATACCAGCTTTCAGAGCTTCAGGATGGAGTTGGCCCCAAAGTAGGCTGGGTCCTTCACTCCACACAGAGGTACCTTAAGGAAGATGCCTTTGGATGCCAGCTCAGCTGAGGTCATCAGCCCAACCAGGTGCAATGTGTGGGCAGATGCAGCAGGGCTCTAGAGACTCTGCTCCAGGTGAGGCGATGAGGATGGAGACAAGGAAGCACTTAGACCAGCCCTCAGGAAGCTCATTTTGGTGGCATACTAGGTGGGTGCCCTGATTGTCCTTTGGGTTTAGAGCCATGAGCTCTTTCCCAAACAGAATACCAAAAAATGAGGCTCTTTCATGAAATCAGCAAGGTATGGCCCATTTGTGTCTCTCCAGTTTCTCTCCACAGGAGTGCTGTGAAGAAAAATCTGCCCTTCTGAAGTGTTCAAAGCACAGAGGTGGGCTCCAAGGCATGGTTAGAAGCAGCGTGAGGGTAGCCAGCCCCGGGGTCCTCCCCAGCTCCCATAACCAGGCTGACGTCACCCCTGCATACCATGAAGCCAGGATGAAGGGAGTCAAGGAAATTAGCAGTCTTTGGACAATAACAGGTTGCTTAGCCAATAAAACAATGTTAAAGATCAAGCAAGCTGGCAAGAGAAGAGCCACATCTGAGGAGGAGTCCCCATGGCAGTTGCTCAGGGGAGGCCAGCAGAGTCGCTGTCCTTCTGCAAGGATGGCTGACACACTTTGTTGGCCAGGTTGCGATAAGGATCGCCGGGTTTGTCCACAACATTCAGGGGTGAGCTGCCTTGACATATCTGGAGCCTCGCAGCTCGCCTGTGCAGAGGAACTGCACAGTTTTAAGTCATTGTTGTTAAATCTGCATATTTCTCTATTAATGCATGCATTAAAAGCTGGCCGAGGTTTAGATTGTCACTCTTCAAAAATAAGGTCCTGTATTTCTCTCAAGAATGTAGTATATGGAAAGAAACAACAACAAAAACCTGGGAACAAAGAGGAACATATTCTACCACCATAAAGGGTACAGATCGATGGTATACACAAATTTGGAAGACTGCACAGTTCAAGTCTTGGTAAGGAGATGAATGGAGAGGAAATATGCTAAAGCAGTCTTCATTTACAGGCATTCATCATAGGCAGTTACTTGCATGATGACCCGTAACTTCGTTGATAAAGTATATCACGCGATTAATCATTGTTCTGACATTCTCATGTTGTCACATAATTATTCTCTCTGTTTCTTGGAAGCCTGCAAATCTAGCAAGGTCTGGTACAGTACTACTATTCCATTTTGTCGGTCCCAGTTGCTCAGGCCTTTGGCATTGTCTGCTCCCACATTTCGGTGTTCAGCCTCACTTGCCAGATCTAAGTGATCAGCTTCATGACTTCTCTTCTCTATTGTAAAAGTCTTATTCATTTCCATGTATGCTCACTTACAACAAAGAGGCCCAGATCAACACAGAAATCAAAGGAACTACTTTTTTTCACACAGTATAATTAAATTATGGTGTTTAATACCAGAATATGTTACAAAGACCAAAATCCTAAATGAGCTCAAAAGAGATTGGACAAATTCATGGAGGATGGTACCATCGGCGCGTATTAAACACGGGTTCAGAGGCAACCCCTAGCTTAGAAAATCCTTCAGTATCTGAAGGAAAGTGTCATGCTATGTGTGCACTGTTATTTATGTGCTTTTTTTAGGCATCCACTTCTGGACACTTTCAGAAAGCAAATATTGGGCCAAATGAAGGTGCCTTCTTCCCAGCGTGGTGTCTCTGATGTCACTAATTTCCACGCAGGAGGATGGACAAACTGCTCATCTCCTTGTTCATGAGCAACCAGACAAGAAAGGTGAAGTTTCTGCTTCTTGAGCTGAATGGAGGCTTGGTTCAAATTTGGGATAGAGCTGTCTTAAACAGCACCTGGGGGGTCTGCAGTGCCTATGCTCAAAGCCCAGCAAGGCTGCGCAGGAGCCAGTACTCAACACATTTCACTGTTTTATTCCTCTGCGCAGAGCAGGTGGAGTGTGCGATAGGAGGAGGGATTGCAAAACACAGATGGGCGGAAGAAAATGCAACCAAACTACCCACACAGACATCCACGGTCTTCAGTTTAATGCTACTAATTGCTGCATCACCAATTAAAACGAGCCCTAATTTAGAGACCCCTGTGTGCATGAAGAAGATAACTGGTTTCAAAGAAGCCAAAGGATCTCAGGTCCAGAACCATGTGCAGGATCAGGGCCTGGGGGGGTACCTATCTTTGGACCTGGTCGACATCCTCACCTCAGCCCAGTGCCCTCCCTGCCGGTGCCACCTTGCCCCACTTCTGCTTAGAAAAACATCTACGCCACAAGCCTGTCCCCCAGGACAGAGGAGAGCCAGCCCAGCTTTTCCTTCTCAAGCCATCTGTTTGCATTTAACAGCATTAATCGTTGCTCTATGACAACATCTTTTCTTCTCAGGAGCACGTCACTGTGTCACCCTTTCACCTTCAACTTTCTCCACACTGGCAAAAGCTAAGGTATTTTAGGCTTAAAATCTTGGTATTCAATCTTGGCAGCTCTGCCTTCCTGTTCAGAAAATATGCCACCCTTTTCTGATCTCAAGTCTTGTATCTCTAGCTGGAGCCCTAAATCCTACTTATAGTAATAAATAGTAATAATCAATATATATTGTATGCTTTCTTTCATATTCTCATGGATAAATTGTCCATGTCCCTTAAGAATTGGTGTGGGAAAATATATTCTGTAGCATTTTTCCTAACAAAATAGTTACAGCCTATTCTACATACTAGGAATTCAGCAAGACACAGCAAGAAATCAATAAAAACACAAATTGCTCCATCAATACGTACATTCATTTATACTCTTCAAGGTTATCTTTGCTATGCCAGCAGAGAGACACATTTTCTCCATATATAGCCATGCATATTAAACTAGGCAAGAGAGAAAGGAACGGAAACAAAAGCTATCAGTACAAATCTAATCTAGCTAGCATGCACATTCAAAGACTTTAGAGTTGGTTTTCCCCTCTGTTCAGAAAGCAGTCTGAAATCTGGGCACACCAGCTGACACTGACACCCCTCCATCCCCTGCAAAATCATCTCCTCCCAAGGCAGGTATCTTTAGTCATATAAAACATCTCCAAATTCATCTTATGTATGTGTCGTTCTACTGATTGGTGTAATATCTATGAACAGGACTCTTTTTGCTTTGGGGACAGATGAATTGGTTATGACCGACAAACTGATGGCTTAAATTATGGTCAGTGGTCACCCAGGTCAAAGGAGAACAAACACCCACATCATGTGGGCACTTCGTGTACAGGAACTTGTGCTGAAACCCACTGATCCAGGAAGACCCCACAAAGTTTATGCCTTTACTGATGTTCCCACTCGTAATTATGAAGGTGATAATTTCACAGCAGAACTTGAGCCTGTTATGCACAAAATCAGATTCTGCCAATATTGAGCTTTAGGGCCAGAAGAGTTCGTATTCCCAGTCAAAAGTGGAAAAATACCAGGGAAGATGTGAGGAAGGACCTGGTCAAGGTAACAGACTTTAAACGAGCAAGGTAGTGACAGGAAAAGGTTTCTTTGCATGAGGTCTCTGATGCAGGCTAGCTGTAGTAGGAGAGACCTCTTTTTGCCTGTAATAGTCAGTCATTGCAGAGAAACAACATTTCAAGAGATTGCACTGGTGAACACATGCACTGCTGGTCTGGCATATTATTTATATAGTGCATAATGATACGCTACTTAGTTGCAGAATTCTTATTGCACCATTTATTATTGTACGATTGAATCCAAGTTTGACACGCCAAGCCGATGTCATTGGTATTTTTCCATTCTGTCCAGTCCTGATGCAGTCTCTTGCCTCTTGTTTCTACTGTGTTTACTATTATATGCACATTTTCTGCAAGGTCAAGCTGAACATGCATCTTCCAATAGGAGCTGAACATTACATTGTTTATGGCACATATTCATTATTTTTGTAGGTCGTTCTTCATGGTGTGCCCAAGGAGAGAAAATGAGCCTTGAAAAAACACAGAAAGAGCTGCTTCCTTGATGCCACTTTCCTGATGCTGAGCGTATGGCTAATAGATATTCTCTTTGCTCTCATTCATCACCAGTGAGAACATCAAGGCATAGATGTGAATTTATTTGATATGTTCTGGGCATCTCAAATCTTAATGTAGGATCAGCCATGTGCCACTGGAGAGTGTGTCTCATGGACTACTTATAGAATCATAGAATCATTTATGTTGGAAAAGAACTTTAAGGTTATCCAGTCCAACCATCAACCTAACCCTGCCATCCCACCACTAAACCATGTCCCTAAGCACCACATCTACGCATCTTTTAAATAACTCCAGGGATGGGGACTCAACCATGTCCCTGGGCAGCCCATTTCAATGTTTGACAACCCTTTCGGGGAAGCAATTTTTCCTAATGTCCAACCTAAACCTGCCCTGATGCAACTTGAGGCCATTTCCTCTTGTCCTACCACTTGCTATTTGGGAGAAGAGGCCGACCCCCACCTCACTACAACCTCCTTTCAGGTAGTTGTAGGGGGCGATAAGGTCTCCCCTTAGCCTCCTCTTCTCCAGGCTGAACAACCCCAGTTCTCTCAGCTAATCTCCCTCTTCCTAATACTTGTGCTCTGGACCCTTCACCAGCTTCATTGCCCCTCTCTGGACATGCTCCAGAACCTCATTGGTTTTTTTGTCATGAGGGGCCCAAAACTGAACCCAGTATTTGAGGTGCAGCCTCACCAGTGCCCAGTACAGGGGCACGATCACTTCCCTGCTCCTGCTGGCCACACTATTCCTGATACAAGCCAGGATGCTCTTGGCCCTCTTGACCACCTGGGCACACTGCTGGCTCATGTTTAGCTGGCTGTCAATGAGCACCCCCAGGTCCTTTTCTGCCAGGCAGCTTTCCAGCCACTCTGCCCCAAGCCTGTAGCGTTGCATGGGGTTGTGCAGGGGTGCAGGACCGGGCACTTGGCCTTGTTAAACCCCACACAATTGGCCTCAGCCCATCGATCCAGCCTGTCCAGACCCCTCTGCAGAGCCCTCTTCTCCTCGAGCAGATCAACACTACCGCTCATTTTGGTGTCTTCTAATTTGGCCCTTCTAATTTTCTCCCTGCATAGCCTCACAATATCCTTGTAGTCCTCCTGAGTTTCCTGCCCCTTCTTCCAAAGGTCATAAACTCTCATTTTTTTCCTGAGTCCCAGCCAAAGCTCTCTGTTTAGCCAGGCTGGTCTTCTTCCCCGCTGGCTCATCTTTTGGCACATGGGGACACCCTGCTCCTGTGCCTTTAAGATTTTCTTCTTGAAGAATGTCCAGCCTTCCTGGACTCCTTTGCCCTTCAGGACTGCCTCCCAAGGGACTCTGCCAACCAGACTCCTAAACAGGCTGCCCTCCAGAAGTCCAAGCTGGCAGTTCTACTGACCCCCTCCTTACTTCTCTGAGCATCAAAAACTCCATCATTTCATGATCACTGTGCCCAAGGCAGCCTCCAACAGTCACATTGCCCACAAGGCCTTCTCTGCTCACAAACAACAGGTCCAACAGGCGCCTTCCCTAGTTGGCTCACTCAGCTTCCTGACACAACTGGTATCTTCCACACACTCCAGGAACCTCCCGGACTGTTTCCTCTCTGCCATACTGTATTTCCAGTAGACATCTGGTAAGTCGAAGTACCCCACGAGAACAAGGGCTAGCAATTGTAAGACTTCTCCCAGCTGCTTAGAGAATATTTTGTCTGCCTCTTCATCCTGGTTGGGTGGTCTATAACAGACTGCCACCATGATGTCTGCCTTGTTGGCCTTCCCCCTGATTCTTACCCATAAACACTCAACCCTGTCATCACCATCATTAAGCTCTAGACAATCAAAACACTCCCTAACATACAGGGCTACCCCACTGCCTCTCCTTCCTCACCTATCCCTTCTGAAGGGTTTATAGCCATCCATTGCAGCACTCCAGTTGTGCGTGTCAACCCACCATGTTGCCATGATGGCAACTATGTCACAGTTTTCCTACTGCACAGTGGCCTCCAGCTCCTCCTGTTTGTTGCCCATGCTTTGTGCATTGGTGTAGATGCACTTCAGTTGGGCTACTGATCCCACCGCCTTTTGGGGAGGAGAAGACCTAATTCTATGTGACCATTCTCAGGCGCTTCCATGGTTTCTAACACATCCATAACCCTTGTGTCTTTGCTGCTGCATGGATCTCCATCCCCTAACTCCACTGAGGTGGCAGACCGAAGGGTCTTGCTAGTACACCATCCCTCAAACATTGGTGTGCTACCCCCAAGCTTATCTCTAACAAGCCTGGTTTATCCCTTTTCCCCTTCAAATCTAGTTTAAAGCTCTTTCAATGAGCCCTGTTAACTCCTGTGCAAAGATCCTTTTCTCCCTTTGAGATGGGTGTACCCCATCCATCACCAGCAGGCCTGGTGTCATGTAGACCCCCCATGATCAAAAAACCCAAAATTCTGCTGGTGACAGCAGGCGAGCAAGGCATTGATCTGCTGGCAGGTCTTCTGTTTCTGATCAGATGTCCACGTTGGATTCACCAAGAACTCGTGATTTGGTCCAGCTGGTTTTCTCAGAACCTGCATGATTTTTAATACGGATTTTTCTTTTCCCATCAAATAGAATAAGGCCGTGAGCTTGAGTCTTCTATTTCTCAGATGAAAGCTTCCTAAAAGGCCTTACCAACACTATGTGAGAAAGTAAGATGGAAGTCTGTGCTCTTGGAAAGCATCTCACTGCCCTGGAGACACCTGAATACTCCTCTTTGGCCATGCAACACTGAGTTCAACTCTGCCTCTCTACGCCTCTGCATGTGAGGCGCGCTTTTATTACTCCTTGCTGTAAAGACTTTTACAGGGAAACCTCTGTCTGAGCTTTCCCTGTTGAAACCTCAGAAAATCTTTCGAGCAATGGCAGAAGTGAGTACTGGAGAACCCAGACACACATATACCACAGGAGATGCACAGCAGCACAGTCTTAAAACTGTAGAAACTTTGTGTGCTGGAAAAGCTAAACAGAACAGTGAGCAAACTTGTTTGTTTCCCTCTCCGGAGGCTGAAAGCAAACTTCACAAGTGTTTTCCCCTACATGGGGTGTCTCAGCAATACATGTGTTGTTATGATTTTTGCCCAGTCCATGTTCAATATGGAAATTACAGTCTTGCAATTTTTGTAATCATCTCACCATCTATCTCTGGATTTCAGCATTTAAGCAGACAGGGGCACAGTAATGCCCCATGATTAGCTCTGATTGTGAAACTCCCTCCATAACAAAATGATAAAAGTGATCAATCACCTTAACAATAGTTAATAGCTCTTATCCAAAGCCATAATAATCCCACTCTGCAGTTTGACTATAGCAAGCCATTACCCTATCAGCCCAGCCTTGTGTCTGAGGCAGCACCATTCTCTCTTGTCTAGCAGCCTGAAAGGACGCCTTATCTCATAGTCCCACAGGCTTCTTTCCACCTTCCTCCACCCCTTCATGGTAACGCCTGCTCCTCCCTGACTCCCAACCTCATCCTAAAATCTCACTTACCTCCCATAGGAAGCTACTAGTCCTTGAGGCCACCCATTGCTGCCTGGCAAATGGGTTTTTTCCTCACCATATGTCACATCAGTACTGGACCCTCCCTTTTCACACCCATCCCTTTTCCTAGCAAAATGGAAAAATTACACGAGTCTTTAAACACATTCTCTCTTGGCACTTGCATGCCAATAACGAGCAGGAAAATTAGCTTGTATGGTAAGAAGTGTGATCCCACTGGTCTTCATGCCAGACCTGAAGGCCTGCGGTGGGGCAGACACAGCCTGTAGCATCCCGTTGAAGGGTGCAGGGATGCAGTGACTCTACCTTTTCCAGCCCAGCTACTGCCTCTCTCAAGGAACAAGCAATTACTGATGATGGCCCAAATTTGGGAAGAGGAAAGGTCGTTCCACTAAACTGTGCCTGCCTCTCTGGTATGCCTCAAACCAATTTTTGCTCATTTCTAGTTAAAATCAGCCAAGTGCATTGAATGTTAAAGGACTTCCTATTTTTTAGGGTATGAGATAAAACTGTCTGAGAAAGTGAAGACAAAGTCTGCAGGTTGGTGGAATATGAAGCCGTGACACATTTCCATGCAGAAGCAAAACCAGTTAGGCAGCACACAGGCAGGATGGCCATGGCCGTTTGTGTTCCAGCAAAGACTCATCTTCCTCATGCTGGACTCAGAGAGCAGAAGGATCTTCAGCATCCTGTAACTGTGTGTTCATTATTGCGATCTGCACATGTGCTAAGACTTGCTCCTATTTTCACACAGGTCTGTCATTTCATTAGTAAAGGCAGGCAGGGCACTTGTGATGCTGATGTGGGGACAGAGTGTGTTCTCAGTTAATATTCCTCACTCATTTTTCTGCAGATTTATCACTGCGAGTTAGTCCAGCCCACCAGCCATCTGCAGGCATGAACTCATGAAAGAAAAAAAAAAGGAATTACCTGCTGAAATAAGACTTCTTTATAACATTTGGAGAGCTACACAGACGAAGGGCACCATGGAGTTGGGGAAGGTCCGAAACCCAGACCCCAGAATGAACCAGAAGCACTCGCAGTCTCCCAAGGCCTGAACAGTAGCAGAGCTTCAACGTATGCTCTCATTAAATATCTTTTCATTAAGTAATTTATTAAATAATGGCCAAAAAGAGGGGGGAAAAAAATCACTTCATCAGTACTGTAACATAGGTAGGTTCATAAACAAGGTAGAGATAGGACAAAATTACTGTGAAAGTAGAGACAAATTTCTCAACCAAGACATGGGAAAAACTGGGTTCAGGACGGTGTGGGTGTTGCTGAACTCTCCCCTTGGAACATAACTTAGTCCTGTGGGCACATACAGTGACCTAGCACAGCCAGCGGCTTCCCAGCTGCTCCTCTAGAAGACACGATGTGGGGTGAGCAAACACTTTTTCACTACGAGAGTTTCCCAGCCAGCACTGGCACATTACACGCAGAGTATCTTCAGCAACGTCCGTGTTTCAAAGATATCACTCTCTGGGAAGCAGACTTTAGCTTTCATATCCTTATTTAATATATCAGTAAGTAACCACAGGTTCTCTTTTCTCCTGCAATGCCCAGAAATTGCATCTACTCTGGAGGGATGCTTCACTTGCTCTACAATTCAACAGCAACAACTTCACTAGCTGCGCTTTTGTCTTCTGGTTTTGGATGAGAGAAAACCCTGTCTTGGAGGCATTAGATGGGGGATAAATAGGTTTATTCAGATTTAGCCTGGGGTTTTTTGCCTCCTTGTCTACCCTCTGGAAGATCTCCTCAAATTCTTATTAAATAGGTTTAGTCTCTTTTCACTTTAATAACTGTACTTTTTTTTATTACATGTTTTTAAGTAAAAAATAGCCCCCCCGCCCCCCCCTTTGGAACATCTGCAAATCCTTTTTTCTTAATTTATTATTTGCTTATACATTTAGTTCACACAGCCCCTTGGTAGAGATAAGCTTCCCACTCTAAGGCCCAACATTTCCAACTCATTTCCTACTGCCTGTGGCTGTTATCTCCATGATAATATCTGTGTTTCTGGCCCCACACCAGCTTGCCTACCTGTGTCCAACTTAAAATTCATAAATGTTCCATTTGATTTCAAGCTAATATTCCACTCGCCTTCTGCAGCGGTGTCCATTGTTCAAAGAAGGAATCGCGCTGAGCTAGTGATGCTGTTGTCATCTTCTTTGTCCATGCTGTGCACGCTCTGCTGGCGTATGCACTCTTGCAAAGTAACACAATCCATTTCAATTTTGCATATCTTCCCAAATATCAGGCATTATCTTTGCTTACATTGGTTTTCAGTGCATCTCTACATGGTATTTCTGTTGGCCATGACTTTCTGCCACTCGCCTTTCATATAATATTCTGGATTGCCCTTACCAGCCGCAGTGTCACCTCATGTAGCCTCCGTAAGAAAAAATACAGCTTCAGTTACCGCCTTTCAGAAATGTTATTTTCTTTGCCACAGATTAATTCTGGCTTCTCAAACAGTCACTCCTGTGAGTATTCTGCCCCAGATTCTTGTCATGATCTTGTCTCTTACTAAAGACTTTGGACCCCAGGATTGGCTTGTTGGCCTTAATTGAGTCACAGATTATGTTTCTCTTTTTTGAGTCTTGGATTTCTAGATATAGATACAGATTTAGATAGGTATATATACACATATCTTTGCATGTGTATACATATGTATATATACTATGTATTTTTTATAGAGAGTATATGTATGCAATGCTACCAACATGGTTTTCTTCTGTGATGTTTTTCATCACTTCCCAGCGATGTCTCCAAGACAGAGTTAAATGAAAACCACTAAGAACATGAGCTGTCTCAGATCAAAGTGTTGCCAGAAATGAAATTGCCTTCTGATTATCTTCTTGTTTGCCGGCATCCATATCTTGTGGATGGTGAAGTGAGATTTAAACTACCTTCAATTATCTGGCACATTTTCAGAGAGTTTTGACTTGCAACGTTCAACTTCCAGCCTTTTTCTCAAGATACTTTCTTAGCTGCTTCTCCTCCTACTGCCTTGTTTCATTCAGTAGCCACACAGAGCCAAAAAGGATAAGACACCCCCTTCATTCAGTACCCGAGTTTACCTGATCAGCAGCAGATACCACAGTTGCGTAACAGCTGGTCTGAGCTGGCTTGTGCTGAAAGGTACCGTTCCCTGGAGCTTGAACCCTGTGGAGCACCTTGCTCAAGCAAAACAGCTGTGATCCTGACGTGAGGCCTCATGAGGCAGAATTGACTTTCTAGACCCTGGAGCCCAGCAGAGCTGGTTGCAGTGAGGCATTACCAGCCACCCTCCACCGAGGTCAGAGCGTGCTTTCCTGGGCCAGCAAACGCCTTGTGAGCAGTGAGCTCAGAAGCTCAGACCAGCCCCTTCAGTGCTCAGGGTTTTGGGACGTCACAATATCATGCACCATAGAACTTTTTTGGTTCCCTCAGATCGGGCGAACTTACAGCCATATCTACCAGGGACATGAAAAGACACAGCAAATTTGTGCTGGGATAGAAAAAGCAGGAACTTGTAGTTCTAGTCCATCCTGGTCAGATCCAGTCCAAGCCCCAGGGGCTGTCTGGGGAGCACCAGTCTGGGGAGCACCACCATTTCAAACTGGTGATGGACAAAGAGTTTTGCACAAGGTTTCAGGCTGCCTCGGGCTGGCAGCTGCTGACAGCAGAGCTGCTGCACGCGGCAGGGCGCTGCGAAGCCCCGCACCCTCGCTGAGGGATGTGTGTCAGCGGACAGCAAGCCACAGAGCAGCAATGCCAGGCAACGGTTTTGGTTCACAGCATCTCCCTTCCTCACTTTGGTGTCATCTTGTTTTTCTCTTGGCTGACTGGCAAGGCTAAAAGATTGTGAAAGGCGGTGAAGCCCTGGCTTACATTTGTCCTGCTTTTGCCGCAAATGCTGATCGAATTAATACATCATAAGAGATTGCTCCAGCTTAGCCAAATGTTTTCAGAACCAAGTGATTCAGGGAAATAGTAGTTATTCAGTTAGATTACAGACACAACTAAAAACATCAGAGAAGTCAAGAGCTCGCTCTTTACAAGCTAATATAGAGAAGACAATGGAAACATCTGGCCCCTGCAAGAAGACCGCAGCCAAATGAATCCCTCCAGTGAAGGTTTAAGAGATGTAACAACACTGTAGGCATAAAGACAGTGGCTAAGATAGGGCTGGTGCAGGGAGTCATATACAGTCCCAAAACTGAGTGGTTTGTGAAAGACTCAGAATGACGTGAATACTAGTCATCAGGCTGCAAAATCACAGAGACATGGTCTTTAATAACCCCGACTTTAAAACCCAGTCTGGGCAAGATCTGCTCTGACATGTGATGTCTCTCCAGAACTTCATCAATGACCTGGACGAGGGGACAGAGTGTACCATCAGCAAGTTCACTAATGACGCAAAACTGGGAGGAGTGGCTGATATGCCAGAAGGCTGCGCTGCCATTCAGTGGGACCTGGACAGGCTGGAGAGTTGGGCGGAGAGGAACCTGATGAAATTCAACAAGGGCAAGTGTCGAGTGCTGCACCTGGGGAGGTCGAACCCCATGCACCACTACAGGCTGGGGGCTGACCTGCTGGAAAGCAGCTCTGCCGAGAGGGACCTGGGAGTCCTGGTGGACGACAAGCTG